>NW_023642711.1:0-12500 GCF_015228065.2 Penaeus monodon | reverse complement strand
GGGTATATTTTCCTGTACAAATTAGTTTTGCGGGCCTGTTGCTATACCGTTTTCTTATATTTTACCATATCCCGGCCTTTCCCCCCCCCCCCTTCGGAGCTACAGAGTGTGGTCGGAGGGTTGTTTACCGTCTCCGCGCTGCTGATCTTTGACCGCGTTGGCACTACGTCAGCGGTCACTAGGCGGGCGGCTACAGCGAGCCCTTGAGCTGTCGCCGGGTGAGGGCGCGGGCTTGGGTGACGGGGTACTCGGGTATTTAAGTGACGGGATACTGGGGTATCTGGGTGACGGGGGCGGCGCGGCCAGTGTGGGTCGGCGGCGTGACCGGTGACGTCATAGCATACTGCCTGGGTTGAGTCACGGGGAGTCGCAGAACGGTGCGGGCAGGCGAGGGATCCTGTGACGTCACGGGCGAGAGAGCGCGAGAGTGCCGCTGGGGTGGTGCAGTATTGCCATTTCCACCTCAGTGTCTTTATTTTCGTTTTTGTTTTTCTGTATATACAAGGTATTTTTTTTGTCTTTGCACATGGATGTGGGTCAGCTGCGGGGTGTCTTAAGATGGGCGGCTGAAGAATTGATTGTCTTTCTGTTTCCTACCGTAACTCGCTCTGCTTCGGAGAGGATAGCCTTGTTGGAGGGGCGAGTGCCAGCTGCTGTTGACGATATTGTCGCTACAGTAGGTAGGGAGGGCCTAGTTCCGGTGAGTGATTTACCGGAGATTCTAGAGAGGCTTGTTTGTATACTATTGCAGGACTCGGATACAGGGTCGGCGATAGAGTTCATTAGACAGTGGTCTGTTGACTCGAAGGGGGTGCAGCACACAGCGGTCGCTGATCCTCCAGGGCCACCTGTCGATCCTGAGGCCACGGGAGACCCGCAGGTATCTGACGGGACGGAATTATCCTCATCGGCGGTTAGTAAGGTCGAGGAGTCTGGTGAGTTAAGAGACTCGACCGAGCCTCACGGATCATAGATTTCAGAGACCGAAGTTTTGCCGGAGAAGGTAAATAAAACCGAGTCACCAAGTATGGCTGGGGGAGTTTCACGGGAGGACTTGATGATCTTGGTAGATCAGCGGAAGAGAAATCCGATAAATGATGTAAAGACTAAATTGCCAATCTTCGAGGGTTGTGATACTATAGACAAGGAGGCATCCCAAAATTTGGAGTGGTGGTTGTCTATGGTGGAGGACTTAACCACGGGAGAACAGTGGGACGACTCTGGCAGGATAAATTTAGCCTTGGAGCGGCTGCGGGGCGAACCGCTACGGACTTGGAAATTCTGGAGGGCGGCGAACACTAAGGATGTGTGGAGTTCCCTAAAGGAACGTCTCCTTAAGGTACACGCGGCGAGGCCCAGTTTATGCACCTTACTGGGTCGGTTTGCAGACATGAAGCGAAAAGATGGGGAGTCAGTCACAGCTTTTTTCAATCGCTTACACCAGGTTGCTTGGGAATTAATAGGCTTAGACAAAGAGTTGGAACCTATTATTATGGGGACGTATGGCATACTTTTGGCTAAGGATTTACCGGCTTCTTTTATACAGAAACACACGCTGCGAGATGTTGTTTCTTCTATCACCCTTTTAGAATTATACAACTCGTGGGCGTCCGATAACCCAGAGTTGGTGGCTGCAGCTAAGGTGAAGGGCCCAGTGGGTGCTCGCACGGTTGCGGCCGCTACTTCCCCTAGGGTCCTAGAGCAGAGCCAAGTGAGGGGAGAACTCAGGGTGGGGAGACCGGCGAAGGGTCCGGCCACCCCTTTGCCCCCCCAAGGAAGGCAGGTTGGTGGCAAAGGACATTCTACTGCAGAAAGAGGGGAGGTACGTAAATCTGGCAGCTCTGTCCCCTGTCTTTATTGTAACATGGCAGGGCACTCCATGAACGAGTGTAATGCCCTTATAAAGATGATCAGGGAGGGCAAGATTGGTCGGCGGCCTCAACCTCAGGTCAGGTGCGCTTATTGTTCCCGAGTTGGTCACGGTGTTGAATCCTGTACCGTTTTTCAGGGGGATCTACGCGGATTGCGTGGAGACTCACAGCCTGGTGGGGCCAGTGATCCTCAGGGGGCGTCACCAGACAGAAGGACGGGCGCAGGATCATGGGACAGGAGGCCAGGGACTATGTTGTGTTTCTACTGTCAACGGCCGGGTCATATGAAGTTACACTGTCCAGCGCGACTACAAATGAAAGAGGGAAGACAGGACTCTCCGCCTCCTTATCAAAAAAACGCGGAGAGAAAGGGGAGCACTTAGATGTGTTCCCCAAGGTTGCTCCCCATGGTACAGGTATAGGGACACTGGCTAAGTCGTCAGTTTCCTCTGTAGGGATGGGGAGGGTTATCACTGTACAGTCTTTTGGTACAGGGTTACTGTTGTTTGAATTAGTAGTTTTGGGGGAACTAACCAAGGTCGTATTTGATACGGCAGGGGTGTTCACTAGTCTGTAGTATTTTTTCTACAGGGAAGGAATATCGAAATAAGAGACTCCGATCTTAAGGTCAGGTGGGGTGGTGTCAGTGATATAGGCCAAAGAGGGAGGTCGATATTCCATTAGAGTTTGGGCCGGTCAAGGTCAAGCATCATTTTTAGTGGCGGATTCATGGAATTTGCCAGGGACGTTGCTGTTGGGGTGTGATTTTATTCGGACACACCGGGTTATATTTACTAACAATCCACCTCAGCCCATCCACCTGTCGATCGAGGGTCAACAAGTGGATGTGTATGGAGTCCGGAGGCAGGCTCAATTGCTACCGAGTGTGGTTGTAGGGGGCCCCCTACAACCAGGCCGGGGAACCCGACACCGGGGACGCCTGGTGCGTCGGCCCCTGGGGAGGTAGCAGGAGTGGACCAGAAGGTACTCATAAGTGAGGTGGAGGATGCTGCAGACAGCAGCGTAGCATTTAGTGGGGTAGCCACTTTAAGAGAAAGTCAGATTTTAGAGGCTTGTACGTGCGGGGTGTTAGATTTAGAACTCAGTGGGGGTGGAGAGGTTCCGGATAGGATAGGCTCCATGCTGTTCGTACCACGGGAGTTGGCTGGCTTAAGACTTTCGGCGGGAGTAGTCGGGATACGACGGTCCGGAAACAGTCTTTGGTTCAGGGTGCCTTATGCAGTGGAGGAGGATTTTCCAGTTGAGGTAGAGTCAACGGTCTGCATAGGGGACGTCGTCGAGTTGCAACAACGTCAACTTGACGAGGACATAGTAGCGATAGGAGCTGTCAGTGCTAGCATAAGTACTACGGATACAAAGGTAGTTAGGTTGCTAGAAGAGGTAGATGGCTGGTTTTCGCAAGGAATTCCAAGGAAACATGACATGTTATCAGGGTTAGTCCGAGATTTTCCAAGGGTGTTTTCTCTGGATGACGAACCACTGGTGATCTCTGATCAGTTTTTCCATGAGATTAGGGCAGAGGGACCCCCTATCTATAAGAAGTCATATCCGATTCCCCTAAAGTATAGGGAAGAGATTAGGCGCCAATCGAGGATATGATATCACAGGGGGTGATTTCACCCTCACGGTCTCCTTATAACGTCCTTTAGTGCCAGTCAAGAAGAAGGATGGAACTTTAAGGCTGTGTCTGGATTTCAGATTGTTAAATGAAGTAATCCAAGATGATAGATATCCATTGCCGCACATAGATACGGTCCTACAACGTATGGGTCGGAGTAGGATTTTTTCTTGTCTTGACCTTCGTCAAGGCTATCACCAAATTCCTTTAACTTCACAAAGTAAGGAAATTTACGGCTTTCTCGACTCCGGAGGGGCACTATCATTTCAATGTTTTTACCTTTCGGTTTGAAGGATGCTCCTGCCTCCTTCCAGCTTTATTAAAACCAGGTTCTCACCGGATTATGGAGAGGTTGGGTTTGTATACTTAGATGATATTGTTGTTCTGGGAGATTCAGGGGAAGAACACTGTGATAATTTGAGAGCCGTGCTGGAACGGCTGAAAGAGGCAAATCTCGTACTTAAGTTGTCGAAGTGTAAATTCTTCAAACCCAGGTAGATTATTTGGGCCACATTATTTCGGGAGATGGAGTGAAGCCGCAGCCACAGAAGGTTAGGCGATGAAGGAGTACCCATTTTCCGACTACTATGCGAGAATTGTAGGCATTTTTAGGCGCTGCAAATTATTATCGTAAGTTTATTAAGGGCTTTGCGGATGTGGCCAAACCATCGGTTGACTTAACCAGAGGGTTTCGCTCGGTAGATAATAAGAGTATATTAGAATGGAATCCTCAGGCAATAGAGGCTTTTGAGTCTTTGAGGGGAGCCCTAAGCGAGGATATAGTACTTAACTTCCCAGATTTTAGTAGAGATTTTGTATTAACGACAGATGCCAGCAAGTTTGCCATTGGAGGTGTCCTTCAACAGAGAGACGATGCTGGGGTATTACGGCCTTTGTCATATTTTAGTCGGGCATTAAAAGGACCAGAGCTTCATTATAGTACGATAGAACGGGAGGCTCTAGCTATTGTCTATGGGCTTCGAGTGAATCGTACCATTCTTCAGGGCTATCCGGTGGAGATCCATTCGGACCATCGGCCTTTGCGACATTTGTTTTGCAGAAAGGGAAAGGTTCGGACCGGGTGGCTAGGTGGCGGATGGCCATAGCAGATTTTGATATTCAGGTGGACTATATACCTGGAAGGGATAATGTGGTAGCTGATGCACTATCCCGTATTAGAGAAGCTGATCATCCTATTGATGATCTGGTAGTAGGGGCCATTACTAGAAGCAAACAGCGTGCCAGGGGAGCAGTAGAACAACCTGGGGATACAGGGAGATCTCTGGCTGTGTCCAAGGGAGTAGGGATCCCTGAGGTTATAAAGGTATGGTCTGTTGAGGAGTTAAGGAAAGCTCAGGCAGTAGATTCTTTTTGGGCGTGGTGAAACGCCACCTGTCGAATGGGGAGGCCTTACCGGAGGGTTTCACTAGGCGTCTTCCGGGAAATCTAGACAGTTATCAACTTCGGCCGGATGGGCTGTTATATAATATCCATACGAACGTGTATGGGAGTAAGATTTTTAGGGTAGTGGTACCGGAAGAATTCCAGGAGGTTGCTTTGCAGCTGGCACACAGTCTTCCTATCTCCAGTCATGGAGGAGTCACTGCTACACTAGTAAGGCTAGAGAAATTTGCATTCTTCAAAGGGATGAAGGATGCGGTTCGGAGGTTGTGCAAGACATTTGAAACCTGTTTACGTTGTAAGCCGGGGAGGGAGGTTCCTGCACCTCTGTTGAGTTATCCAGAAGTCACTGAACCCTTCCAGAGAGTTCACATGGATTTGGTTGGTCCTTTCCCAGTAGCAGAGGGGTTTAAATATATTCTCACAGTAGTGGATGCTTTAACTAAGTACCTTCATGCGGCTCCTCTAAAAACAAAGGAGGCACCGGAGGTAGCTAGAGCATTCATTGAGACAGTGGTAATGAATGAGGGAGCTCCAGGCCATATTGTAACAGACGGGGGCCGGGAGTTCGTAAATGAGTTGTTTAAGGAGCTATGTACACAGCTACGAATGGGTAGACATGTCATAACTCCTTATCACCCCAGTTCAAATGGCCAGGTAGAGAGAGTAAATGTGTCCCTTTACAAAAATTTTAAGGACCCTGGTATGGGATAACCCGAATAGCTGGAATGTAATGTTGCCTATGGCTACCATGGCATACAACACAGCATACCATCGGATAAATTAAGGATTCTCCATTTTTTGCTTTGAAGCACCGTGACCAAAATGGCCATATTTGTTATTTGCAGAGGGGACGGCCCCCTGGTACAATTTAGATAATTATTCTCAAGAGCTTCGAGTGATAGGCCAGTAAAAGTTTTTAAGCGCTGCCAGTATCACATCGAAGAGGAGATAAGGCGAAGGCAGCGAGATAGACCGCGGGCTAGGCACCGTCCTTTAGTGGAGGGTGACCGGGTATATGTGCAGGCTATACCAAAGCCTGGTTTGAGTAAAAAGGTACAACCATTATTTATGGGGCCCTATCGGGTGATAGATAGGTTAGTGATGTAGTATATCAATTACGGAGGCTGTCTGATGGGAAAGAATGTAAGATTCATGTTGACAGACTGAAGTTAGAGACATCTCTTGGCCCGGGCAAGGGGGAAATGTACAGAGGGCATATCCATTACATGACCCTACTGATTCTAGAGAGCAGGAAGAAAGCTCCGGGTAAATACCATTTAATCAGTGGGAGTCAAAGTAAATCTCTTTTGTCTGTAATGTTGTACTCATGTCAGGGTTTTTTTTTTCAGGTTTTTTGGGAGTGGGGGCCCGGATGGAGTCGGAGGATTCTTTGGCAAGCACCGGGTTAGTTTTCATTCCGGAGGGACGGGTCCTCTACACTTCGTCAGTGCAGATCATACCCATACAAATTGAGAGGTCACAGCTTACCGGGCCTTTGCTTGAGCTCCAGTCCTGGCTTCAGGACGTGGATAAACGCTTGGATAATATACAGTTAAGTAGTACAGTCCAGGATGACAGGAATAGGGTAGGGGCGATGACCTCTGACCTCCGGTCACCCATTATAGGTGGGTTAAAGACAATGGTTCGGCAGATGTCAGATGAGATTGATCATCAGACATCGGTAATTCGAGATTTTTTTTTGACAATGGGAGAGACGTCACGGCAAAGACGTTCCATTATAGGAGGTATCTCGGCCTTAACGAATGTTGCGAACTTCGCCTTGGGGGTAGTAACCAGCAGCAGGATAGACAGGCTACACTCTATGCTCGTGTCTACTGAGGAGACGGCTCGCAAAGCTTTATCAATGGGGGAGGTATCATTTTCGCTCCTGGAAAGCACCCTCGGGGGTGTTATACGACTAGAGGAGGCTCAAAAAAGGCTAGAAGATTCTGTTGGGGTTGTTAGACTGGGCAGTCAAAGGACTGGGGAAATCAGTGGGAGAGACCCAACGATTATTTCTACTTAGTCTGACCTTGGAGAATTATAGGTCAGTGTTAAAAAGGATCAGACAGGACCAATATGCGTTAATGGGTGGGTTACGAGATGCAATTAAGGGACATTTATCACCGGAACTCTTACCCCCAGATGCTATATTGAATATACTTTTACAGCTTTCAAGGGAGGGGGTGCAGTTAATTTTTCCTCCACGAGAGCAGGATGTTCATCTGTATTATGATCTGATACATGTGACGGTTCGGCCCGGGATTTCCTCTGGACAGCTGATTATGTATCTAGCACTTCCCCTACCAGGGTTGAGGTTGGATGTTTTTAGTGTCCATAGTTTCCCAAGGCCTGTCGAGGAGACTTCGTCTTTTATTCAAACAAAGATATCTGCCTCTTATTTATTTGTTTCAGAATCCCGGGACATGTTTATGGAAGTGGGTTCCCTGGATTCCTGCCGTACAGTTAGAGCTGGCCTTTATCTATGCCCGGCGTCAGCTGGACTTCATCGCAGAGGGCACGTGCAGTCGTGCTTGTCGGCTGCCTTCTTCAAGGAGGACAAGGTGGAAGACATCTGTGATGAGGTGGTGACTGACCACTTTGCGCCGATAGTGGTGAGGCAGGGGACGCGATGGATCTACAGTGTGCCGTATCCCATTGAGATCTCTGTTTCCTGTTCGGGAACACCCGTAGCAGGGATCACGAAACCTAGGGAGACATTGGACGGTGTAGGAGTCCTTCGTCTGGCGTCGGGTTGTCAGGCTACATCGCAGGATTTCTTCATTCCACGATATCTCCTTGAACATCAGCAGGCGATTAATGTGTTACCGAAGCCTGGCTGGCAAGATCTACAAGGAATGGTGGATCAGGACCTGCGAGATGAAATATTGCATGAGGATACACGGGGAAGTAACGAGCCTGGGACGACGTTCGTGGAAGCATCCACCCTCAGGGAGCGGGCTTGGATCAGAGCTCTCCTCCGGTCGAGCGTGGAGCAGGACTACGTGGAGTGTCCTGCGGTGGTATCCTGGGCCATCATCATCAGTCTGTGGTTGGTTGCAATGGCCGGACATGGCTGGTGGTTCTTCAAGTTTTCATCATATCGTCTGTGGTGCAGTCGACGGCGAAACTCAGAGGAGAGCGCGTCCGGAGACCAAGGTCAGGATCGCGTTGCTATCGAACTACCGTCACGGCAGCCAGTACAAGTTTAGTGGCAGTCTCTGAGTAACTTGCCGCCCCGTCGAGGTGTTGAGCCGGGGGTGAGGCAGGTTCTCCTAGACGGCCTAAGTAGCTCCGGCCCGGGACGACATGATCGGGGACGATCATATTTATAGGGGGGAGTGATGTCGTAAGACGACATGGAAGTAAAGACATAGAAATAAATAAGCACCGACGAAGGTGGTTGTGCTCCGTCTGCGCACGCGCGGCGACGGGAGAGAAGGAGAGGAGGACGTGAGAGACAGAACCTCCAGAGATAGGAACACGGCTAGATGGACCGACACCTGCTAGTGACTTTGGTAGGAGAAGTGCAGATCTAGTTGTGGGGTAAATACTGGGCGGGAGGTCTAGTATTGGAGAATAATTATAGTGAAACATTTTGCTTTCTCATCATTAGCAGATAAAGAATAAGACTAGAGGAGGTCTGGGATATAGAGTGGGGTAATCGTGACGGGGTTCGTCACGACTACTTCCGGAAAGCTCAGTGAATAATAGTGTAATTTTCAGTTGTTTCTGTGTTGTTTTGTTTGTCTATATTTAGTTTCTGTTTTACATTTATATATAAAAAAATTACAAATAAAAATAGTAAAGCAAGTTCTCTTTCTGTAGTCCTCCAAGGTCAACTAGACACTTGGGTAGTTGTTGGGTCACAGGGTCATTTTGTTGTAAAGGGGTTTCCAGTTTTACCCATAGAAAGAACTGGTGGTGGCAGTTATACCTAAATCGTAACGGGTGTGATTACTTTTATTTCCACAGATCAATCTACATCTTGATTACGACAACAATAATAACGTTTTTATAATCATTATTTATATCATCATTTCAATTAATATCGTTATTATTGTTATTATTACAGTTATAATATATTTTTTGGCAATAATACTAATAATTAAAGTATTAATAATAATAATAATAATAATAATAATAATGATAATGATAATAATAATAATAATGATAATAATGATAATAAAAATGATAATAGTAGTAATATCAATAATCATCAAATGTTATCCAAATTCTCTTTATTCTCACTTTTATCATCATTATTGTCATGATTAATAGAATTCTGGTAATCATTATCATTATTACGCTAATAATTGCCAGACTCATCAAATGAATGGAAAAAACGTCATTTTGGAGTCTACTCTCAAAAGGCTATATTTCGCTAGATTTTGCCGCTTTTTCGACTTTTGGGATTTTTTTCTTTTACCTTTTTATTATATATGGACACAATTCCTGTTATTATCATCATTATTATCATGATTATCATCATTATTATCGTTATCATCATCATTATTATCATTATCATCATTATCATCATCATTATCATCATTATTGCAATTATTATCATCATTATTGTTATTATTATTATTATTATTATTACAGTTATAATATATTTTTTGGCAATAATACTAATAATTAAAGTAATAATAATAATAATAATAATAATAATAATAATAATAGTAATAATAATAATAATAATAATAATGATAATAATGATAATAATAATGATAATAGTAATAATATTAATAATCATCAAATGTTATCCAAATTCTCTTTATTCTCACTTTTATCATCATTATTGTCATGATTAATAGAATTCTGGTAATTATTATCATTATTACCCTAATAATTGCCAGAATCATCAAATGAATGGAAAAAAACGTCATTTTGGAGTCTATTCTCAAAAGGCTATATTTCGCCAGATTTTGCCGCTTTTTCGACTTTTGGGATTTTTTTCTTTTACCTTTTTTTTATTATATATGGACACAATTCCTGTTATTATCATCATTATTATCATGATTATCATCATTATTATCGTTATCATCATCATTATCATCATTATCATCATTATCATCATCATTATCATCATTATTGCAATTATTATCATTATTATTGCAATTATTGCAGTTATAATATATAATTTTACATCTATACTAATAACAACTACAATAATAATAGTAATAACAATAATAATAACAATAATAACGTTTTTATAATCATTATTTATATCATTATTTCAATTAATATCGTTATTACTGTAATTATTACAGTTATAATAATTTTTTTTGGCAATAATACTAATAATTAAATTAATAATAATAATAATAATAATAATGATAATAATAATAATAATAATGATAATGATAATAATAATGATAATAGTAATAATCATCAAATGTTATCCAAATTCTCTTTATTCTCACTTTTATCATCATTATTGTCATGATTAATAGAATTCTGGTAATTATTATCATTATTACCCTAATAATTGCCAGAATCATCAAATGAATGGAAAAAACGTCATTTTGGAGTCTACTCTCAAAAGGCTATATTTCGCTAGATTTTGCCGCTTTTTCGACTTTTGGGATTTTTTTTCTTTTACCTTTTTTGTTATATATGGACACAATTCCTGTTATTATCATCATTATTGTCATGATTATCATCATTATTATCGTTATCATCATCATTATCATCATTATCATCATTATCATCATCATTATCATCATTATTGCAATTATTATCATCATTATTGCAATTATTATCATTGTTATTGCAATTATTGCAGTTATAATATATAATTTTACATCTATACTAATAACAACTACAAAAATAATAGTAATAAAAATAATAATAACAATAATAACGTTTTTATAATCATTATTTATATCATTATTTCAATTAATATCGTTATTAATGTAATTATTGCTGTTATAATAATTATTTTTACAATTATACTACCAGTAAAAATAATAATAATGATAATAATAACAATAATAATATTAATAACAATATTATAACAATTAGTATTATTATAATTATACTTATTATTATTATTGTTATTATTACAGTTATAATATATTTTTTGGCAATAATACTAATAATTAAAGTAATAATAATAACAATAATAATAATAATAAAATAATAAATAATAATGATATAATAATAATAATAATGATAATAGTAATAATATTAATAATCATCAAATGTTATCCAAATTCTCTTTATTCTCACTTTTATCATCATTATTGTCATGATTAATAGAATTCTGGTAATTATTATCATTATTACCCTAATAATTGCCAGAATCATCAAATGAATGGAAAAAACGTCATTTTGGAGTCTACTCTCAAAAGGCTATATTCGCTAGATTTTGCCGCATTTTCTACTTTTGGGATTTTTTTCTTTACCTTTTTTAAATTATATATGGACACAATTCCTGTTATTATCATCATTATTATCATGATTATCATCATTATTATCGTTATCATCATCATTATCATCATCATTATCATCATTATTGCAATTATTATCATCATTATTGCAATTATTATCATTATTATTGCAATTATTGCAGTTATAATATATATTTTTACATCTATACTAATAACAACTACAATAATAATAGTAATAACAAGAATAACGATTTTATAATGATTATTTATATTAATATTTCCATTAATATCGTTATTATTGTAATTATTACTGTTATAATAATTATTTTTACAATTATACTACCAGTAAAAATAATAATAATAATAATAATAATAATAATAATAATGATAATAATAATAATAATAATAATAATGATAATAATAATAATAATAATAATGATAATAATGATAATAATAATGATAATAGTAATAATAATAATAATCATCAAATGTTATCCAAATTCTCTTTATTCTCACTTTTATCATCATTATTGTCATGATTAATAGAATTCTGGTAATTATTATCATTATTACCCTAATAATTGCCAGAATCATCAAATGAATGAAAAAAACGTCATTTTGGAGTCTACTCTCAAAAGGCTATATATATTTCGCTAGATTTTGCCGCTTTTTCGACTTTTGGGATTTTTTTTCTTTTACCTTTTTATATTATATATGGACACAATTCCTGTTATTATCATCATTATTATCATGATTATCATCATTATTATCGTTATCATCATCAATATCATCATTATAATCATTATCATCATCATTATCATCATTATTGCAATTATTATCATCATTATTGCAATTATTATCATTATTATTGCAATTATTGCAGTTATAACATATAATTTTACATCTATATTAATAACAACTACAATAATAATAGTAATACCAATAATAATAACAATAATAACGTTTTTATAATCATTATTTATATCATTATTTCAATTAATATCCTTATTACTGTAATTATTACTGTTATAATAATTATTTTTACAATTATACTACCAGTAAAAGTAATAATAATGATAATAATAACAATAATAATATTAATAACAATATTATAACAATTAGTATTATTATAATTATACTTATTATTATTATTATTGTTATTATTACAGTTATAATATATTATTTTAAAAT
>NW_023642710.1:169004-185520 GCF_015228065.2 Penaeus monodon | reverse complement strand
TTTTTCCCCGGGGGGCCCCTTTTTTCTTTTGCAGTTGCTCCCGTTTTTTATTCTTTTTGGTTTTGGCATACTAGGGCTGCAGTTTTTCCTGGCGCTATGGTGTTGAAAATTGATCACGAAAATCGTTAGAGACTTTTCGCACCGGAAATAAATTTCTATCGTTTATGTATCAAAGCTTTGATATGCATTGACAAATAACAAGGAAATATGAATTGCATACTGTCAGATAAAAGTAAAGAGCGAGATTAAATTCATATTTTATAAGAACGAACAAGATTTTTCTTTCAAGATATCAGATATAATAGAGCAATGTGTGGGGAGTAAGTTTTAAGAATTTTTTTTTTCACCCTCCTGGAACTGTAGTGACTGCCGAGTTGTGATGGAAATTTTAAACACAAAACTCATGGATTTCTCCTTCGGCATCCTGACCTCAAATTTGTAAGCCAAAATGTCCCTTTAGAAAAACTCTACGGTGCCGCACTCCGGATTTAAGTATGGACGTGCTAACCCTCCTGCCTTTAATACAAGCTGAATGGATGGACGGAAAGCTGGTTGGGGGCGAAGACACCATCCCTCTTACGGAAGACGAGGCCGCACGGTTTCCCCTAGGAGCGGGGATTTTTAGTTTACATTTATTTTTTTTCTCCTGTTATTTTATCTCTTCGTGTTATTTCATGGAAGCCTATTAGCTTAATTATGAGAGCACCTCTCGATGTAATGCCAGTCTATCACCACGTGGGAGCGCCCCCGTTAAGGACCGTAGGCTTGAGGAAACAAAAACGAAAGAAACTAATTTTTAGTTATAGCTCCAAGTTTTTTTTTTAATTAGTATTTTATTTTCAAAGTTATTAGCATTTTTAATGAGTAACTTCACTTTTTATAACAAATTTATTTTTTTAGGGTTTAGGGGCCAAGAGAAAAAAATAAGATTCTAGCATACAACGATTCGCACCTTGCTACCTGTGCCCCTTAGGAGCACAGGTGTATAATTAGCCGATTCTCGCCTTCTCGAGCAGTAGCTCTTTTTTTTTTTTTCCCTTTTGTTCGGATCGTACGGGATCTGATTACAGCGCACCTTCGAGCAAGGTATTGTGTTTGAGAACTGTTTTAAGTGGCAGAGTATTCGTCTAGATGAATATACACTCGAGCGATTGAACAATAGGCTGGTGCTCTTTTATTTTTGGCAATAAGGCTTTTTTTCTTTTTTCTTTTTATTTTAAGTTTTAAAAAAGGAACTAGTATTCAGTTCCCTTTTTAGCTTCGCGATCTTAAACAATCTGGTTTTTGTTCTTATTCCCTTTTTTTAGTCCTTTACTTTAAAATAAGAAATCGGGTTTCTGTAATGTTTTTTTACTTGTTCTTAGCAAATTTTAAGATGATCTTTGCTGTTTGAGCTGTAAGGGAGTAAAACTGATGAGCTTTGCTGATTGACCTGTAAGGGAATAAATTATTAATTCCGAAATAGCCTTATCTCGAATGTTGAAATCCCCGTGCTCGTCTCTTCGCTCAGGTTACGTCTTACCATTCTCTTGTCTCACTGGTTCATACTTTATACACTACACACACTCCAACATTTGAACATAACCTGTCCCTCATTTCCACACCACTAATTACACATCGACTTCTCCCAAAATACACTTCGTTCCCGAACGAATTAAGCGGGTGGGGGCAGTGACCGCTACTGTTGTACATATCTTCACAGCTGAGACCGAATAATGGAAATTTAATGTCTTAAGGATCGGTCCCCTACAGAATCACTCAGCTATTTGTTGCTCGAGTGCAACAAGCCAACACGTATTTTCTCGCTCGCTGATCGAATATCACTTATCAGAGAAACGACACGACTTAGGAATAAAATAGGGGAATTTACCACAAGTTTAAAAAGCATTCAGAATAATAAAAAAATAATTACACATACTGTTTAGATACTCGCCACCAAATAATGACTTCGTATTTCCATAAACATTGTTGCGCGCGCGCGCACGCTGGGTCAAAATATCTAAGTATTCATTGAAACCCCTACTGCGGTTTTGCGTTCAGCTAATCTTTTATAATGTATGATTTTTGTTTTTTTTAAACCCAGTTTTTTAGTGTTTGGTTAATGCGAAAACCCAAAGGTTAATCCATTAGTTCAATTAGCCGTTGCTAGAGGGCGCAGCTACGAAAACCTTTCAGAAAGGTATCAGCGAATCTGAAGAATGTTATTTGATACAGCTGCCAAAACATTTTTTTGTTTTTTTTAAGCATGAAACATCTTCAAGTTTCAAAAATATCCAATTATAATTGATACTTGCTGTGTTGAAAGAAGGGGAAATGTTGCCTTTCTCATAATTGTTGCCATTTCGATTAGCAAAAAATTCCAGGAAATCGCATTTGAAAAATATCTTCAAACACATTCAATAATAGTTATACAAGTTTGTTATCATTTGTTTGAAGAAAACGAAACATGTTTATGGGAAAAGTAGTTTCCAAAATCGATTTTAAATACACTTGTTGGTCATTTATGTTTTACCAATCACAATTTTTCTTATAATTGGGTTTTCGTTTCATTCATAAAATACTATTTACTTTTTTGTTTACATCGAAGTGACTGCCAAAAAAAAGTGGGATCCAGTAAATATACTAAAATATAATTCCGCAACTGTATATATATACATATACTTCTATACTATATACGATATGTAATCATATATGTATATATATATATGTATATATATATGCATATACATATATATACATATATAAATAAATATATACATATACAATATTACATATATAAATAGATAATACATATACATATATATATATAATATATATTGTATATATATATTATTTTATATATTATATCTGTATATATATACATATACTTATACATATATCATATATTTACATCTATATACATGTATATAAATACACATATATGCCCGGGGTTTCTTTGCTTTGTTCTTATTTAGCACAAACCTTCGGTTCTTTATGGTATCGTCTGGGATAGATTATCTCAGGGCATATTAAAGACAATATTGTATTTCATACTTATATTCATCAGAATATATATATATATCAGTTCACAAATACACAAATAAACGGTCGTGATGGTCATGAGTTCCGTTAGTGAGTGATGGTGGAAACGAGGGAGTGAAGTGTTATTCACCCGGGGGAGGAGAGCCAGAAAAAGCCCAGGGTAGTCACTGGTAGAGTGGGAGCAGCTATCAGCATTGAGCCCAGTTAAAATAGAGGCTGCAATAAATATTTTAAAGGGAGTAAAATATAGTTATATTCCTCAAAAACACTTCACAGCACTTCATTATTTCATTTCACTTTACCGTTTATTTCATCTCACTCCACCAATCGTTGTATATATACAAGAAATTAAAGGAAACAAAACAATTTACACTGCGTTCAGGTGTGGAGCTCGGAGTAGAGTGGCAACCCATAGTTGGCAACCAAAGACGATGGTCGAATCTGCCATCCGAATGGGTGAAGGCGAACCAAAAGGACACTTACACGTCATACGCACAACACATACGCACAACACATTCGCACAATTATATACAAGAGATGGTAAAACCACACTACGAACACCAGAAACCCTGTACAATATATAATCACATACACGTGTATTCATACATATATATACATGTATACACCACAACACACAACACCACACACACATATATATATATATATTTTAATATATATTATATATATATATATAAAATATATATATATGCATTCATATATATACATAAATACATAGTCATTCATATAATACATAAATACATACAGATACATATATACATATATTCCCCATGTATATACACATACACATTTATTCACAAATATATCCATATATACCTATATCTGTATATATACATATATATTCACATATTACCCATATATTAAACATATATGCCACACGTACTATATATACATAACGGTATGAGATGTATTTGACGGTTTTCGATTTGACTTTCGTCAGAAATACATCTCTTGTATTGGGGGATATTCATTATCTTTCATCCCTTTTATACATTTGTCAACATGAATGCGGTTCATATGTATGCATTATATTTATATATATACATATATATACATATACACATATATACATATATATTCAAGAATATACATAAATATACATATACATATATACATATATATACATAAAATAATATAAACATATATACATATGTACTCATATAGATATACACATAACATATACCTATATACATATCACATACATATGTATTATATACATACATGTATAAATATAACATATATATTCACACACACACACACACACACACACACACACACACACACACACACACACACACCACAACACACACACACACACCACACACACATATATATATATAGAGAGAAGAGAAAGACTTAACCTAAAAAGTCTTTTTCATAAAATAATTTACAAGATTGTTAAAAGCCAAGCACATATTACCCAAACCGACTGGCCTTCTATTTTTTTCAAGCCCGCCCGGTCAAATATCACACACGCTAAAATCCTGCACTACTGTCCAGTGGTTATCGATTATCTGCTGATTGTTATCGCTAGTCAGCTTACAGGTTTCCCCTATAGGCTTTCAGAGAGGGATACTGCAGAATTGTTTCAATTCAAGGACAGGTGCAAACATTTTCCTGGTAAAAGAAATTAAACAGCCTACTAATGCGTAGCAGAAAACCAGTGAACTACCATCACCATTTTGAACCTCGTCTTTTTCTGTCGTCTGAACTGGTAGCTTTTACACTCAGTGACATACAACTTTCTTGTGATTTTTACTCAGTATCTTTTACTTAAATTTATTATCATTATATGTTTTGCATATGACATGGTTCTCGCTGCCACCACGAGACCACGAGACATGATCAGGGAATCTGGTATTGTGTGGTCCTGAAGGCTTGATTAGATCAGAGGGGTAGACAAGGTCAACCGTCGAACTGTTGGATTTATTGAATAAGATGCAAAGAGAAACATGCACACGATATGCGGGGATATACATATGACGTACGTTACAATAAACACACAACACCCACGTTTAAAACAATAACATGAAAAAAATAAAAAAATAAGATAGCACATACACTACGAAAAAAAATTAAATGCAAGACACTTAACTTGTAACGCGAGACACTGAAAACCCCAAAACACAGTGTTATATACCGAACAAACACGTAGCTATACACATGTAACAGAGCAAGGAACGCTTAACATTATACGCAACACAAAATATAACACTAAGCACACTCGGCTGGGCTAACTAACCAATTCGAAACTAATCTAACTACATCGGTTTCAATGGAGTACCGGAATGTAAATTACGAGCACATAGGTCAGCGGTACATAATCTGTAGGAGGTACATCAGTCTGCGGTTTCAGAAGTCAGGTCTGTCAACGTCTGCCGGAAAGTCCAGCGAAGGACGTAGGGAAAACCCCAGCGTCTAGAAGACGGACGGAGTACGGTCGTTCGCTCATTCGCTCGTTCATTCGTTCGCGTGGAAGAAATGGTATCCTGGGGGCACAAGGATGCCAAAAATGTGACATGGCACAGTGGTTGGGCTTCGTGCTACTACATTGAAATCTTCGTGCTAGTGAGAATGAATTTATTTGAGTGATGCAAACGTTTGGTGAAATGGCGAAAGACCTATATCAACCTGCGTACTGATATTTGGGGTTTTTTAAAGCAAGTTAATAAATTTAATTCTAATATCCTTTTCCTCTTCCTTTACACCCCTCTATATTCCTTCCTTTGCGGCACAGCATCTTATTACGTCTTCCTTTCATGTAGTTTTCACTCGAAATTTTTCTACTTTTTACGCCATCAGTCGCTTTATTACCTCGCATTATTTAACTTTATTATTAAATGGTATATTATTGTTCTTTTCTGTTTCCTTTGTTTTTCTTACATTACGTGGGATTTTTCTTCGCTTTTTTTTATTTTCTTTTTTCAAAATACCCGGGGTAAGGTTGGCAAGTTTAACAGATAATGATTATATAATAACCTCCACCTTTGACGTAATTAACAATGTTTTGTATTTTTCTTGCTGAGTAATCTTTGCAGAAAATGCTAACCTAAAAACTTTTTCTTCACCTCTATTTTGTTTCATTATTCATCAAAATGTAATCCATAAAATTTTGGATTCCCCGGGTTTTTGTTATTTCTCCATTGCACAGATAAACCCACGAAGGTACATGGTATTGGTAGAGCACCGAAATGTAATGATGATGGGTGTTATTTTCTTGCTTTTACACGGTCTGACTTTGCAGAAGAATGCCATATATTTTATTTTGGTGAAGGGTGAGTTATTCCATTAATCTTACATTTTTCCTTTGTAAAACAATCATTATTTCATACTGAGTTTTATTGGTCGGATTTTTGCGCAGACTTTGATAATGACTACTTGCTAATAAAGTGTCATCAAACATTACCATAATAAAATGCTGACTGCCCGCCCGGCCAAAACATATGGTAGTGGTTCTTAGCAGCATCACAGAAAAAGGACTGTGGCGACTGTGCTCAAAATTGTCCCCAGCTGTACCCTCCCCCTCCGAAAGGGTTGCAGCTCACTCTCCAAAATTTAAAAAAGAAAAGGGTGCTCTTTTGCCAGCTAGACACACACCGGACAGGTGACTGACATACGCAGAAGGTATGAATAAGAATGAATATCTTCACAATACTGGTGATGTTTTAACCGGTTCTAATATATCTTCGCCAGAAATACATACATCAGTGAAACCAAAGGAGCATATATATGGTGTGTGTGTGTATGTGTGTGTGTGTGTGTGTGTGTGTGGGGTGTGTGTGTGTGGTGTTGTGTGTGTGTGTGTGTGTGTGTTTGTGTGTGTGAATATTACACATAAATTTGTATATATATATATATAAATATGAATATATATATATTAATATTATATTATATATATATATATATATGCATGCATGTATATTTACATATCTATATGTATATATATACAAATATATGTGTATATATTCAAAATATATATATATATATATATATATATTTTATATATATACATGCACATATATAAATATAAATATATATATATATATATATAATATTAATTATATATATATATATATATATGTGTGTGTGTGTGTGTGTGTGTGGGGTGTATGTTTGTGTGTGTGTGGTGTGTGGTACACACACACACACACAAATATATACATATAGATGTGTGTATATATTTATGTACATGTATACGTATATATATACTATATATATATATATATATATATATATAAAATATATTAATATATATATATATATATATTTTCTTATATATAAATTTAATATATAATAAAATTTTATAAAATATATATTTAAAAATTTGTAAAATATATATATATATGTTGTGTGTGTGGTGTGTGTGTGTGTGGTATTTCTAATATCAATATTAATGATTGGAAAATAATCCTTACGCACAATGAAAGTAAAAAAAAAAAAAAAAATCTATGTATCAAATATTGCACCCCCCCTAAAAAAGAAAGAAAGTGGGAACGAAAATCAGATTCCCCTAAATTTTCATAGAGTCCCTTTCCCCCCCTCCTTTCGTATTCGAATTATCTTTCCCCGAAAAATTAACTATTACAATACGGTTCTCCCGTCCTTTAGTTTGAAATTCAAACCCGTAACATTCCCGTCTGATCTATTGATTTTTAAAAAATAGATTATAGACGAAAAGTAGATAGATGATAGATAGAATAAGATAAATATAAAAGAAGGTAAAAGTTAGTATTTTTCTTACAAAAAAAAAAAAAGAATTCTCCTTTTTATCAATAAAATCAAGGGCTGGTCCTCTGAGTTCAGTGTATGACCAATAACTCGCAAGTTTTCTGTGATCATAACGGTGTGAATGTCTTAGTGTTCTTACCAGAAAGAAACGTGGACGCCTTTCCCGATGATCAAGTGCTTAGAATCATGTATTGGGAGAATGATTAACGTTTGCAAAAACAAAGAACCAAAAGAGGACATATACGTAAAACCAAGTCTGTATTTTGAGTATCCTCCCAACGCTCCTGGCGCCAACTGCACAGGGGGCTCACCTAAAGCCACTACCGACCCCCTTAATGGCCGGTCCTCCATATTCGGCGAACGAGTGTGCTTGGCACGCAAGTTCACTTCTCTCATGGAATGTGTGACGCTCTGCGGACAGCTCGGAATGCTCTGTCTGTAACATTAGTAAGAAGGTTTAACTCAGAATAGACAGGTTTTGCCAAACACTTGCCATCGATGGAGCCGCTGCCAATCCAGACGTGATCGCCTCATCGGTAACCCACCCGCCGCTTGTGTACCTGCGGATGCTTACTCCCTGTAATCATCGTAGGATATATATTCACTCTAGGATCCTTGGTTGTATTGAAAGGTTTCATGTTTCAAGAATTGGACAGAACACTCCATAGTAAGTTTGCATAGTCTGATGTGTTATTCCTGTTTAAAATCTACTCAAGGGAATATTATCCTAATATATATTTATATATATCCAATATGAATATAAAGACCCATATATATTATATTATCTATATTATCTATATTATATCTATATATTATATATTTATATTATATTATCTACTATATATATATATATATATATATATATATATATATTATATATATATATATATATATATATATATATTCCCTTTGAGTAGATTTTAAAAGGACATAACACATCAGACCTATGCAAACTTACTATGGAGTGTCTGTCCCAATTCTTGAAAATGAAACCTTTCAATACAACCAAAGGATTTCTAGAGCTGAAGTAATATATACCTACGATGATTACAGGGAGTAGCATCCCGAAGGTACACAAGCCAGGCGTACCGATGAGGCCGATCACTTCTGGGATTGGCAGCGCTCTCCATCGATTGGCTAAGTGTTTGGCCAAACCTGGCTAGTTCTGATGTTAAATCCTTCTCTACTAATGTACCCAGAGACAGAGCATTCCGAGCAGTCGAGAGAGTCACCAGTTCCATGAGAGAAGCTGAACTTCTGCTGCCAAGACATCACTTCGTTCGCCTAATGAAATTATGCGAGGACTTCGGCCACCTTGAGTTCGCAGGGGAAGAATATCAGCAGATTAGTGGTCTTGCTGTGAGCTTCCCTCTGATCGCAGTCCTGGCCTGCCTCTTCATGGAGACGTTGGAGAGGGATCACTGCAGAGATATAATCAGCAGACATCAGACGACTTGGCTTCGTTACGTAGATGATGTCCTCGTTATTGTCCCCAGACGGTCGTGCTTTCACCATACACTGACACAGCTTAATCCAGTTCATCGTGGAGGAAGATGATCAGAAATGACCTTTCCTGGACACTTTGATCCATCGGGGTAACGGCGGTCTACGTTTTTCTGCGTACAGAAAATCTACAAATAAAGACGATTACATCCACCATACTCGACCCACAGAAATAAAACAAAATCTGGGTTTTTAATTGGCTTCTTCTTCATAGCACTGGAAATCTGCAGCCAGGAAACATAAATATCCCAGGGGCTCCCTGCTAAACCTCAGAAAAAAGTAGGAGAACATACTTACAAGATTAGATCCTGTACCCCCTTCTATTTACTCATATAACCACCATGTAACATAAAGCATTTTGGTGAACGGGACGTGGTTGCGACACCAGATTCAGCGAACATCGAGCTATAGGACTTCCAACGTTATGTGAGGTGAATGTGGATGAAGCTGGACATCTACCGAACTGGAAGGAAGCATAAAAAAAAACATAAAAAAACATGGAGGATTGAACAAACAGAAAAGAATAATTGTGGAAGTAGCAACACTAAAAATGTAAACACTGCATCGGGTAGATTCCATTTACCAAAGTAACGAGTGACAGGGCACGGTTGTTAAGTGGTCAGTCAGCTATTATCTTATATATGTATATATGTATATATATACATATATATATATATATATATATATATATATATATATGTATATATAAACGTATATATGTATATATACACACATCTATATGTATATATTTGTGTGTGTGTGTGTGTACACACACACACACACACACACAAACATACACACACACACACACACACACACACACACATATATATATATATATATATATATATATATATATATATGAATATACACATATATTTGTTTATATATATAGATATAGATGTATATATATATAGAAAAGAAATATATATATATATATACAAATTTATGTGTATATATTCACACACACAAAACACACACACACACACACACACACACACACACACACACACACACACACACACACACACACACACACACACACACACACACACACACACATACACACACACACACATATATATGCTCCTTTGGTTTCACTGATGTATGTATTTCTGGCGAAGATATATTAGAAACCGGTTAAAAACATCACCAGTATTGTGAAGATATTCATTCTTATTCATACCTTCTGCGTATGTCAGTCACCTGTCCGGTGTGTGTCTAGCTGGCAAAAGAGCACCTCTTCTTGTTTACTTGGAGAGTGAGCTGCAACCCATTATCGGAAGGGGGGGGTACAGCTGGGGACAACTTGAGCACAGTCGCCACAGTCCTTTCTGTGATGCTGCTAAGAACCACTACCATATGTGTTGCAGCTGGCAGTCAGCATGTTATTATGGTAATGTTTGATGACACTTTATTAGCAAGTAGTCATTATCAAAGTCTGCGCAAAAATCCGACCAATAAAACTCAGTATGAAATAATGATTGTGTACGAAGGAAAAATGTAAGATTAATGGAATAACTCACCCGTCACCAGAAATAAAATATATGGCAGTCTCTTCTGCAAAGTCAGACCGTGTAAAAGCAAGAGAATAACACCCATCATCATTACATTTCGGTGCTCTACCATACCATGTACCTTCGTGGGTTTATCTGTGCAATGGAGAAAATAACACAAACCGGGAATCCAAAATTTTATGGATTACATTTTGATGAATATAAACACAAAATAGAGGTGAAGTAAAAGTTGTTTAGGTTAGCATTTTCTGCAAAGATTACTCAGCAAGAAGATACAAAACATTGTTAATTACGTCAAAGGTGAGGTTATTATATAAAATCATATATCTGTTAATTTGCAACCTTATCCCGGTTATTTTGCAAAAAGAAAATAAAGAAAAGCGAAGAAATCCCAGTAATGGTAAGAAAAACAAAGAAAAGAAAAGAACATAATATACCATTTAATAATAAAGTGAATAATGCGAGTAATAAGGGACTGAGGCGTACAAGTAGCAAAGTCGAGTGGCAAACTACATGAAATTAGGAAACTACAGTCGTGCGCAAAGGAAGGAATAAGATGGGGCGTAAAAGGAAGGGTAAAGGAAGGAGAATTAAATTTAAATTAAACTTGCTTTAAAACACACCAAATATCAGTACGCAGTTGATATAGGTCTTTCGCCATTTCACACAAACGATTGCATCACTCAAATAATAAATCATTCTCACTAGCCGAAGATTTCAATGTAAGTACAAGCCCCACCACTGTGCCATGTCACATTTTTGGCTCCTTGTGCCCCCAGGATACCATTCTCCACCAGATACCATTTGAACGAGCGGAATGAGCGAACGAACGGACCGTACTCCGTCCGTCTTCTAGACGCTCGGGTTTCCTACGTCACTTCGCTGGACTTTCCGGCAGACGGTTGACAGGACCTGAGCTTCTGCACCCGCAGACTGATGTACCTCCTACAGATTATGTACCGCTGACCTATGTGCTCGTAATTTACATTCCGGTACTCCATTGCACCGATGTAGTTAGATTAGTTTCGAATTGGTTAGTTAGCCCAGCCGAAGTGTGCTTAGTGTTATATTTTGTGTTGCGTATAATGTTAAGCGTTCCTTGCTCTGTTACATGTGTATAGCTACGTGTTTGTTCGGTATATAACACTGTGTGTTGGGTTTTCAGTGTCTCGCGTTACAAGTTAAGTGTCTTGCATTTAATGTTTTTCGTAGTGGTATTGTGCTATCTTATTTATTTATTTTTTTCATGTTATTGTTTTAAACGTCGGTGTTGTGTGTTATTTGTAACGTACGTCATATGTATATGCCGCATATCGTGTGCATGTTTCTCTTTGCATCTTATTCAATAAATCCAACAGTTCGACGGTTGACCTTGTCTATCCCTCTGATCCTAATCAAGCCTTCAGAGACCACACAATACCAGATTCCCTGATCATGTCTCGTGGTCTCGTGTGGCAGCGAGAAACCATGTCATATGCAAAACATATAATGATAAATAAATTTAAGTAAAAGATACTGAGTAATATCACAAGAAAGTTGTATGTCACTGAGTGTAAAAGCTACCAGTTCAGACGACAGCAAAGACGAGGTTCATAATGGTGATGGTAGTTCACTGGCTTCTGCTACTGCATTAGTAGGCTGTTTAATGTCTTTTACCAGGAAAATGTTTGCACCTGTCCTTGAATTGAAACAAATTCTGCAGTATCCCTCTCTGCAGCCTATAGCGGAAACCTGTCAGCTGACTAGCGATAACAATCAGCAGATAATCGATAACCACTGGACAGTAGTGCAGGATTTTAGGCGTGTGTGATTTTTGACCGGCGGTCTTGAATAAATAGAGGCCAGTCGGTTTGGGTAAATATGTGCTTGGCTTTAACAAGTCTTGTAAATTATTTTATGAATAGACTTTCAGGTTAAGTCTTTCTCTCTCTCTCTATATATATATATGTGTGTGTGTGTGTGTGGTGTGTGTGTGTGTGTGTGTGTGTGTGTGTGTGTGTGTGTGTGTGTGTGTGTGTGAATATATATGTATATATTTACATAGGTATGTATATAAATATATGTGTACATGTATATAT
This sequence comes from Penaeus monodon, assembly GCF_015228065.2. NCBI lineage: Eukaryota > Metazoa > Arthropoda > Malacostraca > Decapoda > Penaeidae > Penaeus > Penaeus monodon. Next base: position 172,655 of record NW_023642710.1, on the reverse strand, counting down.
ATGTGTATATATGAATATATATGTATATATGTGTATATGTATATATATGTATATATATAAATATATATGCATACATATGAACCGCATTCATGTTGACAAATGTATAAAAGGTATGAATGATAATGAATATCTGCCAATACAAGAGATGTATTTCTGACGAAAGTCAAATCGAAACCGGTCAAATACATCTCATACCGTTTATGTATATTATGTACGTGTGCATATATGTGAATATATGGGTATATATGTGAATATATATGTATATATACAGATATAGGTATATATGGATATATATTGTGAATAAATGTGTATGTGTATATACATGTGAATATATATATATGTATCTGTATGTATTTATGTATATATATGAATGACTAGGGTTTTTATGTATATATATGAATGCATATATAATCTATATATATATATATATTATATATATATATATATATATATATATATGTGGTGTGTGTGTGTGTGTGTGTGTGTGTATACATGTATATATATGTATGTATACACGTGTATGTGATTATATATTGTACAGGGTTTCTGGTGTTCGTAGTGAGGGTTTTCACCATCTCTTGTATATAATTGTGCGAATGTGTTGTGCGTATGTGTTGTGCGTATGACGTGTAAGTGTCCTTTTGGTTCGCCTTCACCCATTCGGATGGCAGATTCGACCATCGTCTTTGGTTGCCAATCTATGGGTTGCCACTCTACTCCGAGCTCCACACCTGAACGCAGTGTAAGTTGTTTGTTTCCTTAAATTTCTTGTATATATACAACGATTGGTGGAGTGAGATGAAATTAATAGGGTAAAGTGAAATGAAATGAAATGAAGTGCTGTGAAGTGTTGTGAGGAATATAACTATATTTTACTCCTTGAACTATTTATTGCAGCCTCTATTTTAACTGGGCTCAATGCTGATAGCTGCTCCCACTCTCCCAGTGACTACCCTGGGCTTTTGCTGGCTCTCCTCCCCCGGGTGAATAACACTTCACTCCCTCGTTTCCACCATCATCTCACTAACGGAACTCATGACCAGTCACGACCGTTTATTTGTGTATTTGTGAACTGATATATATATATATTCTGATGAATATAAGTATGAAAATACAATTTTGTCTTTAATATGCCCTGAGATAATCTATCCCAGACGATACCATAAAGAACCGAAGGTTAGTGCTAAATAAGAACAAAGCAAAGAAACCACGGGCATATATGTGTATTTATATACATGTATATAGATGTAAATATATGTATATATGTATAAGTATATGTATATATATACAGATATATATATATATATATATATATATATATACATATATATATATATTTATATATATGCATATATGATTACATATCTGTATATATGTATATGTAAGTATATGATATATATACAGTTGCGGAATTATTTTTTAGTATATTTACTGGATCCCACTTTTTTTTTTGGCAGTCACTTCGATGTAAACATAAAGTAAATAGTATTTTATGAATGAAACGAAAACCCAATTTATAAGAAAAATTGTGATTGGTAGAACAAAAATGACCAACAAGTGTATTAATATCGATTTTTGGAAACTACTTATCCCATATCATGTTTCGTTTTCTTCAAACAAATGATAACGAAACTTGTATAACTATTATTGAATGTGTTTGAAGATATTTTTCAAATGCGATTTCCTGGAATTTTTGCTAATCGAAATGGCAACAATTATGGAGAAGAGGCAACATTTCCCCCTTCTTTCAACACAGCAAGTATCAATTATAATTGGATATTTTTTGAAACTTGAAGATGTTTCATGCTTAAAAAAAACAAAAAATGTATGGCAGCTGTATCAAATAACATTCTTCAGATTCGCTGATACCCTTTTTGAATGGTTTTCGTAGCTGCGCCATCTAGCAACGGCTAATTGAACTAATGGATTAACCTTGTTTTCGCATTAACCAAACACTAAAACACTGGTTCAAAAAAACAAAAATCATACATTATAAAAGATTAGCTGAACGCAAAACCGCAGTAGGGTTACAATGAATACTTAGATATTTTGACCGAGCGTGCGCGCGCGCGCACACAATGTTTATGGAAATACGAAGTCATTATTGGTGGCGAGTATCTAAACAGTATGTGTAATTATTTTTTATTATTCTGAATGCTTTTTATCTTGTGGTAAATTCCGCTATTATTATTCCATAAGTCGTGTCGTTCTCTGATAAGTGATATTCGATCAGCAGAGCGAGAAATACGTGTTGGCTTGTTGCACTCGAGCAACAAATAGCTGAGTGATTCTGTAGTGTACCGATCCTTAAGACATTAAATTTCCATTATTCGTGTCTCAGCTGTGAAGATATGTACAACAGTAGCGCTCACTGCCACCACCCGTTTAATACGTTCGGGAACGAAGTGTATTTTGGAGAAGTCGATGTGTAATTAGTGGTGTGGAAATGAGGGACAGGTTATGTTCAAATGTTGGAGTGTGTGTAGTGTAAAATGTATGAACCAGCGAGACAAGAGAATGGTAAGACGTAACCTGAGCGAGGAGACGAGCACGGGAATTTCACCACGATAAGGCTATTTCGGAATTAACAATTTATTCCCTTACAGGTCAATCAGCAAAGCTCATCAGTTTTACTCCCCTTACAGGCCAATCAGCAAGATCATCTTAAAATTTGCTAAGAACAAGTAAAAAAACATTACAGAACCTGATTTCTTATTATAAAGTAAAGGACTAAAAAGGTAATAAGAACAAAAACCAGATTGTTTAAGATCGCGAAGCTAAAAAGGGAACTGAATATAGTTCCTTTTAAGACTTAAAATAAAAAGAAAAAGAAAAAAAAGCCATTATGCCAAAATAAAGGAGCACCAGCCTATCGTTCACTCGCTCGAGTGTATATGCATCTAGACGAATACTCTGCCACTTTAAAACAAGTTCTCAAACCACAATACCTTGCTCGAAGGTGCGCTGTAATCAGATCCCGTACGATCCGAACAAAAAGGAACAAAAAAAAAAAGAGCTACTGCTCGAGAAGGCGAGAATCGGCTAATTATACACCTGTGCTCCTAAGGGGCACAGGTAGCAAGGTGCGAATCGTTGTATGCTAGAATCTTATTTTTTCTCTTTTGGGCCCCTCAAACCCTAAAAGATAAGTTTGTTATAAAAAGTGAAGTTACTCATAAAAATGCTAATAACTTTGAAAAAATAAAATACTAATTAAAAGAAAACTTGGGGCTATAACTAAATTAGTTTCTTTCGTTTTTGTTTCCTCAAGCCTACGGTCCTTAACGGTGGCGCTCCCACGTGGTGATAGACGTGGCATTACATCGAGAGGTGCTCTCATAATTAATGCTAATAGGCTTCCATGAAATAACACGAAGAGATAAAATAACAGGAGAAAAAAAATAAATGTAAACTAAAAATCCCCGCTCCTAGGGCATCCGTGCGGCCTCGTCTTCCGTAAGAGGGGATGGTGTCTTCGCCTCCAACCAGCTCCGTCCATCCATTCAGCTTGTATTAAAGGCAGGAGGGTTAGCACGTCCATACTTAAATCCGGAGTGCGGCACCGTAGAGTTTTTCTAAAGGGACATTTTGGTTACATTCGGGTAGGTGCCGAAGGGAAAAACCATGAGTTTTTTTTTAAAAATTTTAAAT
>NW_023642710.1:165340-168904 GCF_015228065.2 Penaeus monodon | reverse complement strand
TCTATATATATATATATATTTATATATATATATTGTATGTATATATATATACCAAATATATATATATATATATATAATATATATATATATATATATATATATATATATATATATATATATTATATATATATATACAAGTAGCAAGGTGCGATTCTTTATGTGGTAAAATGTCTTTGGCCAGGCAAACCCTAACGATTAGGTGGGAAAATATCCCTTAAAAGCCAAGTTTGTTTTAAAAAATGAATTTAGCTATAAAAAATAAACAACACACAAAACAAGACACTAATTAAAAGAAAACTTAAAGCTATAACTAAATTAGTTTCTTTCTTCTGGGTTCCTCAAGCTTATGGCCCTTAACACGCTCTCACGTGGTGATGAATGTGACATTACATAGAGAAGTGCTCTCATAGTTAATACTAATAGGCTTCCATAAAACACGAAAAGGTAAAACAGGAGAAAAAAATGTATTTATAAACTAAAAATCCCCGCTCCTGGGACATCCGTCGGCCTCTTCTTCCGCAAGAGAGGATGGTGTCTTCGCCTCCCCGACAGTCGGTGTCTGTTTGTATACTCACTGTGTCGTGTTCGTATATATGTTTGTTTGGTGTTTCTCTACGATGTTTGAGGGAGAAGAATACACCAATTAAAACTAAAGTAGGTTCATTGGAGATCAGCTCTGACAAGAATAAAATGGAGTTCTTCATAGTCCTGTGCCCCACGCCTCAGTTTCTGCCCGAGAGTGCTACTGCCAGACGTGTGACTACAGAGACAAAATAAAATATTGTATTCTACAAATTGTACAGAGAATCTCACTCTTTTACATAGGCGATATGCTACACATATAAACTAAACATAATCTTCTATATTTCACATGGTGTAACATCACACAAAAGGCAGTATATATGTACCTAATCATATAATTATCACAATATACGTACGATAATATTATCATCATATCCAGTACATGGCGGCATCACAATATGGCACTCGCAACTCACATAAGTATCACAACTCACTTCATTATCAAACCCACAGTGTCCAACTAGCTCCGTCCATCCAGCTTGTATTAAGGGCAGGAAAGTTAGCAGGTCTATACTTAAACCTGGAGTGAGGCCCCGTAGAGTTTTTCGAAGGGACACTTCAGCTTATACACGAGGTCAGGCTGCCGAAGGAGAAATCCATTATTACTTTTATTAGTAGTATAATTGCAAAAATACTTATAACTGTAAAAATTACAATAATAATGATAATAAATAAAATTATTATAAAAATAATGATTATAAAATCGTTATTATTGTTATAATTATTGTTATTACTATTATTATTGTCGTTATTAGTAGTATAATTACAAAAAAAATATGTAATAGCTGCAATAACTGCAATGATAATGATAATAATGATGATAATAGTTGCGATAATAATGATAAAGATGATAATAATGCTGATAATGATGACGATAACGATGATAATGATGATAATAATCATGATAATAAAGTCGTATCCATTTATAATAAAAAAAAGGAAAACAAAAGAAATCTCAAAAGTCGAAAAAGCGGCAAAATCTAGCGAAATATAGCCTTTTGAGAGTATACTCCAAACCCCTGTTTTTGTGATTTCTTTGATGATTTTGGCAATATATTATAATCATCAGAAATTTATTAATCATGACAATAATGATAATAAATGAGAATAATGAGAATTTAAAAAAAAATTATTATTACTATTATTATTATTATTATTATTATTATTATTATTATTATTATTATTATTATCATTAGTTTTATTATTTGTATTATTACAAAAAATGTATTATAACTGTAATAATAACAATAATGATAATAATAATAATAATAGTTCTCATAATATTGTTATTATTATCATTGTTATTATTTTCATTTTCATTACTTTTATTAGTAGTGTAATTACAAAAATACTTATTAAAACTGTAATAATTACAATAATAACGATAATAATTAAAATGATGATATAAATAATGATTATAAAATCGTTATTATTTCTATTATTATTATTACAATTATTATTCTTGTTATTATTAGTATGATTGCAAAAAATATATGGTAGCTGCAATAATTACAATGCTAATGATAATAATGATGATAATAATGATGATAACGATGATAATGACGATAAAAATCATGATAATAATAGTAATCGTCTCCATTTATAATAAAAAAAGGAGAAAAAATTCCCAAAAGTCGAAAAAGCGGCAAAATCTAGCGAAATATACTCCCTCGCTCCCCCCCATTTTGAGAGTATACTCCAAAATGGTGATTTTGGCAATTATTAGGGTAATAATGATAATTATCAGAAATGTATTATTATTATTATTATTATTATTATTATTATTATTATTATTATTTTATTACTTTTATTATTAGTATTATTACAAAAAAAATGTATTATAACTAAAATAATAACAATAATAACGATAATAATAATAATAATAGTTCTCATAATATTATTATTTTTATTATTATTATTATTACTTTTATTATTAGTATTATTACAAAAAATGTAACTGTATAAATAATGTAGTGTATTGATCCTTAAGACATTTAATTTTCATTATTCGTGCCTCAGCTGTGAAGATATGTACATCAGTAGCGCTCACTGCCACCACCCGTTTAATACGTACGGTAAGGAGGTGTAATCAAGTGTTGTAATGTGTAATCAAGTGTTGTGGAAATGAGGGACAGGTCATGTTCAAATGTTGGAGTGTGTGTGGTGTAAAATGTATGAAACAGCGAGAGAAAAGAATGGTAAGTCGTAACCTGAGCGAGGAGACGAGCACGGGGATTTCACCACGTGTAAAGGATTTCGGAATTAATAATTTTTTTATCAATCAGCAAAGCTATCACTATTTACTTCCCTTACAGGCCAATCAGCAAAGCTCATCAGTATTTACTTCCCTTACAGGCCAATCAGCAAAGCTTATCAGTATTTAAGAATAAGTAGAAAAAAACATCACAGAACCTGAATTTTTATTATAAAAGGCACAAGTTTAAAAAGTTAAGACACAAAGCAGATCCCTTAAAATCACGAGACTAAAAGGGAACTGAAAACTAGTTCCTTTTGTTTAAGACTTTAAAATCCATAAAAAATGAAAGCCATTACGACAATAAAAGACCACCAGCCTAATATTCACTCGCCCTTGTGTATATTCATCTAGATGAACACTCTGCCACGAAAAAAAAATAGTTCTCGAAAACCACAATACCTTCCTCCAAGGTGGGCCGTAATTAGATCCGAAAAAAAAAAAAAAAAAAAGGGGGACACAAAAAACAGAGGACAGCCCAGTCTAGGGTGCCTCCTGCCTCAGCCTGCAACGGCTACTGTCCGAGAAGGAGAGAACCGCCTAATTATACAAGATGCGAATCTTAATGTGGTAATTTTTTTTTTCTCTTTGGCCAGGCAAACCCTAACGATTAGGTGGGAAAATATCCCCTTAAAGACAAGTTTGTTTTAGAAAATGAATTTAGTTATAAAAAATGCTAATAACACTAATTAAAAGAAAACTAAAAAGCTATAACCAAATTAGTTTCT
>NW_023642710.1:152840-160340 GCF_015228065.2 Penaeus monodon | reverse complement strand
ATTGTTATTATTATCATTGTTATTATTTCTACTGGCAGTATAATTGGAAAAATAATTATTATAACAGTAATAATTGCAGTAATAACGATATTAATTAAAATAATGATATAAATAATTATTATAAAAACATTATTGTTATTATTATTATTATTGTTACTATAGTTGTTATTAGTATAGTTGCAAAAATATATATTATAACTGCAATAATTGCAATAATGATGATAATGATGATGATAATGATGATAATATGATGATAACGATGATAATGATGATAACGATAATAATGATGATAATCATGATAATAATGATGATAATGATAGGAATTGTGTCCATATGTAATAAAAAAGGTAAAAGAAAAAAAATCCCAAAAGTCGAAAAAGCGGCAAAATCTAGCGAAGTATAGCATTTTGAGAGTATACTGCAAAATGAAGTTTTTTCCATTCATTTGATGATTTTGGCAATTATTAGGGTAATAATGAAAATAATTACCAGAATTGTATTAATCATGACAATAATGATGATAAAAGAATTTGGATAACATTTGATGATTATTAATATTATTACTATTATGAAAATTATTATTATTATTATTATTATTATTATTATCATTATTATTATTATTATTATTATTATTATCATTATTATTTTTTTTACTGGTAGTATCATTGCAAAAATAATTATTATAACAGTAATAATTACAGTAATAATGATATTAATTAAAATAATGATATAAATAATTATTAGAAAAACGTTATTTTTGTAATTATTACTATTGTTACTATTATTTTTGTAGTTATTATTAGTATAGCTGTAGCTGTATATATTATAACCCCAATAATAATGATAATAATTGATATAATGATGATAATAATTTCAATAATGATGATAATGATGATGGTAATGATGATAATGATGATGATAACGATAATAATGATGATAATCATGATAATAATAATGATAATAACAGGAATTGTGTCCATATATGATAAAAAAGGTAAAAGAAAAAAATCACGAAAGTCGAAAAAGCGGCAAAATCTAGCGAAATATAGCCTTTTGAGAGTAAACTCCAAAATGACGTTTTCCGATTCATTTGATGATTTTCGAAATTATTAGGGTTATAATGATAATAATTACATTATTCTAATAATCATGATAATAATGATGATAAAAGAAAAAAATTTAATTTGATGATTATTAATATTATTACTGTTATCATGATTATAATAATTATTATTATTATTATTGTTGTTGTTGTTGCTGTTATTATTAGTAGTAGTAGTAGTAATAGTAGTAGTAGTAGTATGATTACTTTAATTAGTAGTATTATTGCCCCCCAAAAAATTATAAATGTAATGATAACAATAATAAAAATAAGTATAATAATAATAATAATAATCGTTATAATATTGTTATTAATATTATTATTGTTATTGTTATTATCATTATTTTTTTACTGGTAGTATAATTGCAAAAATAATTATTATAACAGTAATAATTACAGTAATAACGATATTAATTAAAATAATGATATAAATAATTATTATAAAAACGTTATTATTATAATTATTATTGTTATTACTATTATTTTTGTAGTTGATGTTAGTATAGTTGCAAAAATATGTATTATAACTGCAATAATTGCAATAATAATGATGATAACTGCAATAATGATGATAATAATTGCAATAATGATGATAATGATGATGATAACGATAATAATGATGATAATTATGATAATGACGTTTTTCCGATTCATTTGATGATTTTGGCTATTATTAGGGTAATAATGATAATAATTACCAGAATTCTATTAATCATGACAATACTGATGATAAAAGTGAGAATAAAAAGAATTTGGATAACATTTGATGATTATTAATATTATTACTATTATCCTTATTATTATCATTATTATTATTATTATCATTATCATTATTATCATTATTATTATTATTATTATTATTATTGTTATTATTATTATTGTTGTTGTTGTTGTTGGCTGTTTATTATTATTATTATTATTATTATTACTTTAGTTATTAGTATTATTGCCAAAAAAATTATTATAACTGTAATAATAACAATAATAAGAATAATAATAAGTATAATAATAATAATAATAAGTATAATAATAATAATAATAATTGTTATAATATTGTTATTATTATCATTGTTATTATTATCATTATTATTATTTTTACTGGTAGTAAAATTGCAAAAATAATTATTATAGCAGTAATAATTACAGTAATAACGATATTAATTAAAATAATGATATAAATAATTATTATAAAAGTGTTATTTTTGTAATTATTATTGTTATTTCTATTATTTTTGTAGTTGTTATTAGTATAGTTTGAAAAATATATATTATAACTGCAATAATTACAATGATAATGATAATAATTGCAATAATGATAATAATTGCAATAATGATGATAATGATGATAATGATCATGATAACGATAATAATGATGATAACAAGAATTTCATGATCCTTTTCAATAAACTATATTTTTATTATGAAGATGTCTTTGGGATGTAAGAACGGCTAGTATAACACGTTAAAATATGAGAGGAGGTCGCAGGCTTATCAGTCGTTCTGCAAAATTTTGAATTATTCTTATTAGGTCTGCACCTTTGTTATATTATGCATTTGTAAAAAAAAATTAAAGATACTGATTATAATCTTTGCGATTATTTCATCATTACCTCTGAGCAAGAAGAGGTGGTTGTTTAGGTGTTCAGGCGTAAATACGAGGGGGAGGAAACCCGTCTTTGACCAGGTGTAGATACCTTGGAAACCCTATTAATGCTCTCTAAATAGAATAAAACCAGCGACTTTTCAATCTATTAGGTAATTAACCTTTTAGTTTTATAAGCATGAAAGGTGTAAACATATGAAATAGTGGTAATCGCATTTTACATTTACACAGAAAATTTAAGCCTGTTATTTGTGTTCCGCCCGCCCAACAATATCAATAGTTGCCAGCATGGAAATATTGCCGTCAATGGTATTTAAAGCCCTGTTTAGTCGTTTGGTGAGTGAACAGTGAGTGACAATACGCCAGGAAGAAAAGAAGATATTCAATGGAGAAACCCACGTACACTGCAAATAATAAATGATCGCCACCTGGAGATATCACCGCGATGAAGAAACGGGTTAAGTTCCGTAATCCACTGGTGACAGACTGTCATTTAAGAGGAGGATACGACCGAGACAAAAGAATTATCTTCCAGACAGCTCTAACTTATCGCTACATAGATGGTCCTGACACATGCCCTATCAAACATCCAAGAGCTGCCACCGGTGAAGATGATCTATCCAATATATTCTCATCATTTGCACGGTTTCGATCTTGGCAACGGGTCATCGCACGGTGAGAGGAGTTTGTTGGCATGCGGTAGTAATCAGACAATGGAGAGTTTTCCCTCGTCTGACCGCCTCCGTTATATGCTGACTTGATTCCTCTCATTGACTTAACAGAAGACGATGAGGATTCGACAGCATGCAGTGATAGTAATGCAGGCACGGGTTAGAATTTTTCCTTGTCATCTGCATCATATGCAGGGTGGGAAAAAAATGTATGTGTGTGTGTGTGTGTGTGTGTGTGTGTGTGTGTGTGTGTGTGTGTGTGTGTGTGTGTGTGTGTGTGTGTGAGCGCATTGTATAGTGTTTATACAATCAAAAATAAAAGCATATATTGTATAACGAGTTTTTATAATCCTTTACACTTAATTGTATTCTTATCTCTGGTACAGTGAGAGAGGAGCAGAAATTATCGGTCATTAGCAGACCTGTGTGACCTATTTATTATTGATTTTGACAGTTTCAGTCATTAGGAGAGACGGTTTCCCTCGTCTGTAACAGAATCAATTCTCGATCTCGGTACAAGTTTAAACATGGTGAATATTGCGGTGAGTCATCTGTAGCATCTGCCTACGGGTAATGATTTCGGTTACGGATATTGGTCATCTTTCTGTTATGATGTACTATTTTGGACTGTAAGGTGTGTGTGCTAGTCATCATTAGCTATGGGCTAGTGGTTACCTCGTGATCATTAACCTGCTTTCACTCTCGACAAGGTTGTGTGGTTACGCTGTGATCATTAATCTATGTCACCTGTCACCTGCATTGGAGGGGATACTCGTCTGTAGTACATCATTTGTTTCATTATTTCTCTTATGATGCGTCATGTACGAACATAAAATGCACATGTGAAAGTAGGTTAATGATTTCCGGGTATTGATTATGTTGTTGTGGACATTGGTTGCGGTTTGTGGTTTGTGGTTTCGTCAAGGTCACTGATTACGTCACGGTCACTGACCTACTTTCACATTCATGTACGTAGGTGAATGTGTTTAATTGTGTCCACCTACCCACTACTATTATTATTATTATTATTATTATTATTGTTATTATTATTATTATTATTATTATCATTATTATTATTATTATTATCATTATTACTATTATTACTATTTCTATTAATGCTATTATTTTTTTTATTATTAATACTATTACTATTATTATTATTATTATTATTATTATTATTATTATCATTATTATAATCTATTCTTATAATCATTATCACTATTATCATTATTATTAGCATAATCATAAAAAAAAAAGATATTATAACTGTTATAATCACAATAATAACGATAATAATTGAAAGAATGACATAGATAATTACCATAAAACCGTTATTATTGTTATTTTTATCATCATCATTATTATTATTATTATTATTATTATTATTATTATTATTATTAGTTTCATTACAAAAAATATATTATAACTGCAATAATTGCAGTAATAATGATAATAATGATGATATTGATGATAATAATTACAATAATGATGATAAAGAGGGTAATAATGATGATAATGATGATGATGAATATAATAATGATGATAACGATGATAATAATGATGATAATAACAGTAATCGCTTCCATAATTATAAAAATTAAAAAGGAAAAATTAAAAAATCCCAAAAGTCGAGAAAACGGCAAAATCTAGCGAAATATATCCTTTTGAGATTACACTCCGAAATGCTGCCTTTTAGATTTCAGTGATGATTTTGGCAATTATTAATTTTATTATTATCATTAATATTATTGTTATTATTATTATTATTATTATTATTATTATCATCATCATTATTTTTATTATCATTATTATTATTATTATCATTATTACTATTATCATTAGTATTACTATTATAAAATTATCACTATTGTTATCATTATTGTCATTATTATTGTTATTATTATTATTATTATTATTATTATTATTATTATTATTATCATTATTATTATTATTATTACTTTTATCATTAGTATTTCGATATAAAAATGTATTATAACTGGAATAATAACAATAATAATGATAATAGTAATATTGCTAATTATAATACTAATTATATTACTAATTATAATATTGTTATTATTATTATTATTATTATCATTATTATTATTTTTATTATGAGCATAATTACAAAAAATATATATATATTATAACTTCAATAATTACAATAATAACGATAATAATTAAAATAATGATTTATTATAATTATTATAATATCATTATTATTGTTATTCATATTGTTATTATATGTAGTAGTTGTAGTTGTATGATTACAAAAAAATATATTATAACTGCAAAAATTGCAATAATAATGATAATAATGATGATATTGATGCTTTTATTTTGGTGCTGCAATGACGTTGTCTTTTTTTATAGTTTCTACCGATAAACCTGAGCTGCCCACTTATTTGAATCGTGTTAATTGAAGGTCAGACGGTGTTTCACATTCATTTTGTATTATAATACTTGTTGGCAGTTGCCAGCGTGTAATTAACATCTTAGTAATACAATGTAAGCATCTACTAGTCTTTATATTTCCACACACTTGTTGCAATAATGATGATAATCATGATAATAATGATGATAATAACAGGAATTGTGTCCATATATAATAAAAAAGGTAAAAGAAAAAAATTCCCAAAAGTCGAAAAAGCGGCAAAATCTAGCGAAATATAGCCTTTTGAGAGTATACTCCAAAATGACGTTTTTTCCATTCATTTGATGATTTTGGCAATTATTAGGGTAATAATGATAATAATTACCAGAATTCTATTAATCATGACAATAATGATGATAAAATTGAGAATAAAGAGAATTTGGAAAACATTTCATGATTATTAATATTATTAATATTATCATTATTATCATCATCATTATTATTAATATTATTATTATTATTATTATTATTATTATTATTATTATTATTATTATTATTATTATTATTATTATTACTTTGGTTATTAGTATTATTGCCAAAAATATATTATAACTGTAATAATAACAATAATAATAATATTAATAATAATAATAATAATAATAATAGTTATAATATTGTTATTAATATTATTATTGTTATTATTATCATTATTATTATTTTGACTGGTAGTATAATTGAAAAAAAATAATTATTATAACAGAAATGATTAAAGTAATAACGATATTAATTAAAATAATGATATAAATAATTATTATAAAAACGTTATTGTTGTTGTTATTATTGTTATTAATATTATTATTGTAGTTGTTATTGGTATAGTTGAAAAATATATATTATAACTGCAATAATTACAATAATAATGATAATAATTGCAATAATGATGATAACAATTGCAATAATGATGATAATGATGATAATAATGATGATAACGATAATAATTATGATAATCATGATAATTATGATGATAATAACAGGAATTGTGTTTATATATAATTAAAAAAGGTACAAGAAAAAAAATCCCAAAAGTCGAAAAAGCGGCAAAATCTAGCGAAATATAGCCTTTTGAGAGTATATTCCAAAATGACGTTTTTTCCATTCATTTGATGATTTTGGCAATTATTAGGGTAATAATGATAATAATTACCAGAATTCTATTCTATCCATAATGATGATGAAAGTGAGAATAAAGAGAATTTAGATGACATTTGATGATTATTAATATTATTACTATTATCATTATTATTATCATTATTATTATTTTTATTATTATTATTATTATTATTATTATCATTATTATTACTTTAATTATTAGTATTATTACCAAAAAATATAGTATAACTGTAATAATAACAACAATAATAATAATAAGTATAGTAATAATAAAACTAATTGTTATGATATTGTTATTAATATTATTATTTTTACTGGTAGTATTATTGCAAAAATAATCATTATAACAGTAATAATTACAGTAATAACGATATTAATTAAAATAATGATATAAATAATTATTATAAAAACATTATTATTATTATTGTTATTACTATTATTTTTGTAGTTGTTATTAGTATAGTTGTAAGAATATATATTATAACTGTAATAAAAGCAATAATAGTGATAACAATTGCAATAATGGTAATTATTATCATTATTACCCTAATAATTGCCAAAATCATCAAATGAATGGAAA
>NW_023642710.1:97605-145240 GCF_015228065.2 Penaeus monodon | reverse complement strand
ATTAATATTATATTATTATTTATAAAATTATTATTTTATTATTATTATTATTATTATTATTATTATTATTATTATTATTTGTTCATTAATTATTATTTTATTATTATATTTCTTTAAATTTTATATTGCCAAAAATTTATAACTGTAATAACAATAATAATAATAAGTATATATAATAATAATATCGTTATATTTATTATTATTATTATTTTTTATTATCATTATATTTTTTTTACTGGTAGTATCTTGCAAAAATAATTATTATAACAGTAATATTACAGTAATAATGTATTAATTAAAATAATGATATAAATAATTATTAGAAAAACGTTATTTTTGTAATTATTACTATTGTTACTATTATTTTTGTAGTTATTATTAGTATAGCTGTAGCTGTATATATTATAACCCCAATAATAATGATAATAATTGATATAATGATGATAATAATTTCAATAATGATGATAATGATGATGGTAATGATGATAATGATGATGATAACGATAATAATGATGATAATCATGATAATAATAATGATAATAACAGGAATTGTGTCCATATATATAAAAAGGTTGAAAGAAAAATAATTACAAAAGTCAAAAAAAGCGATAAAATCTAGCGAAATATAGCCTTTTGAGAGTAAACTCCAAAATGACGTTTTCCGATTCATTTGATGATTTTCGAAATTATTAGGGTTATAATGATAATAATTACATTATTCTAATCAAACATGATAATAATGATGATAAAGTGAGAATAAGAGAATTTCGATAACATTTGATGATTATTAATATTATTACTGTTATCATGATTATAATAATTATTATTATTATTATTGTTGTTGTTGTTGCTGTTATTATTAGTAGTAGTAGTAGTAATAGTAGTAGTAGTAGTATGATTACTTTAATTAGTAGTATTATTGCCCCCCAAAAAATTATAAATGTAATGATAACAATAATAAAAATAAGTATAATAATAATAATAATAATCGTTATAATATTGTTATTAATATTATTATTGTTATTGTTATTATCATTATTTTTTTACTGGTAGTATAATTGCAAAAAATTATTATAACAGTAATAATTACAGTAATAACGATATTAATTAAAATAATGATATAAATAATAATTATAAAAACGTTTTTAATATTTTTATATCATATTTAATAATCGTTATTACGTATTATTCTGTTATAATAATATTTTGCAATTATATACAGTAAAAATAATGATATAACATACATAATAATTAATAACAATATTATACGATTTATTATTATATTATACTATTTTTATTATGTTATATACATTTATAATTTTGGGGGCATAATACTACTAATTAATAATCATACACTACAAATCTATTCACTACTATACTAATAACAGCAACAACAACACATAATTATAAAATTATTATATCATGATACAGAATATATTAATAATCATAATGTACGAAATTCCTTATTCTCACTTTTCATCATTATTATCATGATTTGATAGTATTATTATCATTATAACCCTAATATTTCGAAATATCAATGAATCGAAACGTCTTTTGGTTCCCCAAAAGGCTATTTTTCGCTGATTTTGCCGTTTTTTCGCTTTCGTGATTTTTTCTTTAACCTTTTTTATCATATGGAACATCCTGTATTCATTATTATTATCATGATATCATCATATTATCGTTATCTCATTACATCATTACCACATATTTCTCATTATGAAATTATTACTCATTTATCAATATTATCATTTTTTGGGGTTATAATATATACAGCACAGCTATACTATATAACTACAAAAAATAGTAACAATAGTATATTACAAAATAGTTTTCTAATATATTTATATCAATTTTAATTATACATTATTACTGTAATATTACTTATAATATTTTTTTGCAAGTACTACATAAAAAAAATTAAATAATAAAATAATAAAATAATATATTTAACATTTATTATTTATATATTATTATATTATGTATTATTACGTTATAATTTTTTGCAATAATTAATAATTAAGAAATATAATAATAATATAACAATAATATAATGATAATAATATAATAAATAATAATATATAAATAATAATATATAATATAATAATAATAATTTTCATAATATAATAATATTAAATCTCAAGTATCCAACTTTATCATCATTATTGCATGATAATACAATTCTGGTAATATTTCATTATTACCCAAATATTGCAAATCATAAATGAATGGAAAAACTTCATTTTGCATTTATACTCTCAAATCTATACTTCCTAGATTTTGCCGCTTTTTCGACTTTTGGATTTTTTTTTTACCTTTTTATTACATATGGACAAAATTCCTATCATTATCATCATTATTATCATGATTATCATCATTATTATCGTTATCACATTATCATGTATCATCATATTATAAATCATTATCATCATCATTATCATCTTTATTGAAATTTATTGCATTAAATAAATATATTTTTGCAACATACTAATAAACAATATAGTAACAATAATAATATAATAATACAATAATGTTTTATAATAATTATTTATATCATTATTTAATTTAATACTTTATTACTGAATTTACTGTTTAATAATTTATTTTTCCAATTATACTCCCAGTAGAAATAATAAAAATGATAATAATAACATAATAATATTAAAAAATTTTCATAATGATTAGTATTTTTATTATATATTATTAAATTATTATTATTTTTATTATATTACATAATTTTTGAAATAATACAAAATAATTAAGTAATAATAATAAAATGATTAATAATATTATAATAATATAAAATAAAATAATACAAGAATAATAATAAAATATTAATAGTATAATAGTAAAAATATTAAATAATCATCAATGTTATCCAATTTCTTTATTCTAAATTTTTATCATCATTTTTTCATGATTAATACATTCTCGTAATTTTTTTATTTTATTTACCCTAATAATTCCAAAATCATAAATGAATGGAAAAAAATCATTTGCAGCATACTCTCATAGGCTAATACTTCGCAGATTTTGCCGCTCTTTCGGCTTTTGGATTTTTTTTTCTTTTACCTTTTTCATTATATGGGGAACAATTCCTTTTTATCATCATTATTAAATTACATCATTATATCGAAAATCTTCATATTATCATCATTATAATCATATCATCATCATTATCACATTTATGGAATTTTATCTCATTTTTTGCAATTATTATCATTATTATTGCAATTATGCATTTAATATATATACTTTAACTAAAATAACACAAATAATCGTAGTAATGGAAATAATAAACAATATATGTTTTCATAATAAATATTCATATCATTATTTTTAATCAATATCGAATTACTGAAAATTATTCCCTGTTTTTTAATTATTTTTGCAATTATACTACCATAAAAATATATACTGATAATAATTAAATAGTAATATTAATAACCAATATTATAACGATTATTATTATTATTATACCTATTATTATTAATTGTGATATTATTACAGTTATAATATATTTTCGGCATAATACTAATAATTAAAGAATAATAATAATAAAAATAATAGTAATAATAATAATGGTAATGATGATATAATAATAAAAAATAATAATAGTAATAATAATAATAAAAAATAATGGTAATAATAAATAGCAATAATAATATAATAATAATAATAATAATATAATAAATGATAAAATAATAATAATATAAAAATTGTCAAATGTTACCCAAAATTCCTTTATTTTACTTTATAATATTATTGTCATGATTAATAAATTCTGATAATTATTATCATCATTACCCTAATAATTGCCAAAATAATCAAATGAATGGAAAAAAACGTCATTTTGCAGTATACTCTCAAAGGCTATATTTCGCTAGATTTTCCCGCTTTTTTCGACTTTTTCGATTTTTTTTTTTTTTTTTTTAATTTATATATGGACACAATTCCTTTTATTATCCTCATTATTTCATGATATCATCATTATTATCGTTATCATCATCATTATTGAAATTATCATCATCTTATTTCAATTATTATCATTATTTTCCCAATTTATTTCAAGTATAATATATATTTTGCAACTATCTAATAACAACCTACAATAAAAATAGAAATAACATAATGACAATAATAACGTTTTTATAATCATTATTTTTGTAATTATACTGCCAGTAAAAATATAATAATAAAAATAACAATAATAATATCAATAATAAATTATAAGATTAGTATTATTCATTTTTTTGCACTTATTATTATTATTATTGTTATTTTACAGTTTTTTATATTTTTAGGCAATAATTTAATAAGTAAAGTAAAAATGATAAAAATAAAATAATATAATAATAATATAATATAAAAATAAAAATAGTAGTAGTAATTTTAATAGCAATAATAATAATAATAATAATAAAATAATAATAATAATAATAATAATAATAATAACAATAATGATAATAATGATAATAAAAATGTTATAGAAATAATATTAATAATCATCAAATGTTATCCAAATTCTCTTTTCTCGCTTTTCTCATCATTATTGTCATGATTAATAAAATTCGGTAATTATTATCATTATTACCCTAATAATTGCCAAAATCATCAAATGAGTGGAAAAAACGTCATTTTGCAGATACTGTAAAACCTATATTTGGCTCGATTTGCCGCTTTTTCGACTTTTGGGATTTTTTTTTTCCCTTTTTTTTATGATATATGGAAACAATTCTTGTTTTATTATCATTATTATCGTTTCAATCATCATTATCTTTTTATTATCATCATCATTATCATCATTATTGCAATATTATCATCTTTATTGTAATTATTATCATTATTATTGAAATTATTGCATTTGTTATATATTTTTGCACTATAAAATAACAACTACAAAAATGAAGTAATAAACAATAAAAATAAAAATAATAACTTTTTTATTAAATTATTTATATCATTATTTCAATTAATATCGTATTACTGTAATTATTACTGTTATAACAATTATTTTTGTAATTATACTACCCAGTAAAAATAATAAAATGATAATAATAGGAAAAATAATATTAACATAACATTATACGATTCATATTATCATTATATACTTATTATTATTATTATTGTTATTATTATTACAGTTATAATCTATTTTTTTGGCAATAATAGTAATATTAAAGTAAAAATAAAAATTTAATTATAATAATAAAATAATAATATAATAATAATAATAATAATAATAATAAAATAATAATAATAAAATAATATAAGGGTAATAATAATAATAGCAATAATAATAATTATGATAATAGTAATAATATTAATAACATAAAAATGTTATCCAAATTCTCTTTATTCTCACTTTTTATATGAACACAATTCCTGTTATTATCATTATTTTATCATGATTATCATCATTATTATCGTTATCATCACATTATCTCATTATTGCAATTATTTCATCATTTTGCAATTATTATCATTATTTTTGAAATTATTGAGTTATAATTTATATCTTTGCAACTATACTAATAACTACTACAATAATAATAGTAATAACAATAATAAAAAACAAGATAGCGTTTACCAGTAAAAATAATAATAATGATACTAATAACAATATTTATAAGATAATATTGTTATTATTTTTACTTATTATTATTATTATTGTTATTATTACAGTCATATATATATTTTCGCAATAATACAAATAATTAAAGTAATAATTAAAAAAAAAATAATAATAATAATAATAATAATAATTAGATAAAAAAAAAAATACAGTAATAATAATAAAATAATATAATAATAATGAATAATAATAATAATAAATAATTAATGATAATAATAATGATAATAAGTAATGATATTAATAATCATCAAATGTTATCCAAAATTCTCCTTATTCTCACTTTTATAAACATTTTGTCATGATTAATAGAATTCTGGTAATTATTATCTTTATTAACCCTAATAATTGCCAAAATCTTTAAATAAATGGAAAAAACGTCTTTTTACAGTATACTCTCAAAAGGCTATATTTCGCTAGATTTTGCCGTTTTTTTTCGATTTTTTGGTTTTTTTTTTCTTTTACCTTTTTTTTTTTTTTTTTATATATGGCACAATTCCTGTTATTATATCATTATTATCATGATTATCATCATTATTATCGTTATCATCATCATTATCATCATTATTGCAATTATTATCATATTATTGAAATTTAATTATGATTATTATTGCAATGATTGCAGTTATAATAATATTTTTACAAACTATACTAATTTAACAATACAATAATAATATAATACAATAATAATAAACAATAATAACGTTTTTATAAAAAAT
Organism: Penaeus monodon; assembly: GCF_015228065.2. NCBI lineage: Eukaryota > Metazoa > Arthropoda > Malacostraca > Decapoda > Penaeidae > Penaeus > Penaeus monodon. The sequence goes on along the minus strand of NW_023642710.1, from coordinate 138,886 downwards.
ATTTATATCAGTATTTTAATTGATACCGTTATTACTGTAATTATTACTTTTTATAATAATTATTTTTGAAATTTATACTATCAGTAAAAAATAATAATAATGAAAATAAAAAACAATAATAATATTTAATAACAAATTAAACGACGTCTTTATGTCATGATTAAAACAATTCTTAAAATTTATTATTATTACCTAGTAATTGCCAAAATCATCATTGAAATCGAAAGAAATAGAGTTTCGATATTCTCTCAAAAGACCTAGATTTCGCTAGATTTTTCCGTTTTTTTTTCAAATTTTGGGATTGTCCTTCCTTTGTTTTTTTATTATAAATGGACACGTTTACTATTATTTCATGATATATCATCATTATCACATCATTACCACATTTTATCAGCTTTATCATCATTATAGCAACTTTTTGCATCTTTTTATCATTATCTTGCATTATTTCAGCATGATATATTTTTTTGCAATATACTAATAAAAACAAAATTAATAATAGTATTTTATAACATTACTTTATCTTTGTTTTAATTATTATCTTTATTATTCTATTTTTTACATTTATAATAAGCATTTTTGCAATTATACTAATAATAAAGTAATAATAATGACAATAATAACAATAATAATAATAATAACAATATTTTAAGAACTATTATTATTATCATTATTTTAAATTATCATCATTTTGTTATTGTATTAGACTGTGGGGTTATAATGAAAAAAAAAATTAGCACAAATTTATGGATTTCTTTCGGCACCAAACCTTTCGTGCATAAGCCGCGTGTCGCCTTGGAAAAAAACTCAAACGGTACTCACTCCAGTTTTAAGGATAGACCTACTACTTCCTGCCTTTAAATACAAGTTTGGATGGACGGAGCTGTTCGACCCCGCTGTCAGGGCAAAGACACCATCTCTTGCGGAAAAGAGGCCACGATTTCCCAAGGAGCGGGATTTTGTTTACATTTTATTATATATTTTATATATAGTAATTATTATATATATTAAATATATATATATATAATATTATTATATATATATATATAAATATATAATATTTATATATAAAATTAATAATTCCCTGTTTTTATCTTTTCCCGTGTTTTTGAACCTTTTTAGATTATTTTTAAAAAAAACAAAAAAATTATGAAAATAACATTATAAATTTTTTTAAAAATGTTAAGGGCCATAGCTTGAGACCCAGAACGAAAAAACTATTTGGGGTTATTAACTTTTTAGTTTTCTTTTAATTAGGGGTATTAGCATTTTTTAACTAAATTCATTTTCTAAAACAAACTTGTTTAGGGGATTTTTCCCACCTAATCGTTAGGGTTTGCCTGGCCAAGAGAAAAAAAAATTACCACATAAGATTCCATCTGTATAATTAGCGTTCTCTCCTTCTGGGAAACAGTTACCGTCAGCTAGGCAGGAGGCACCCTAGATTTGGCTTCCTCTGTTTTTTGTGTCCCCTTTTTTTTTTTTTTTTTCGATCTAATTACGGCCACCTTGAGGAAGGTATTGTGTTTTCGAGAACTATTTTTTTTTTCGTGCAGAGTGTTCATCTAGTGAATTACCAAGGGCGAGTGAATATAGGCTGGGGGTCTTTTATGTCGTAATGGCTTTATTTTTTATGATTTTAAAGTCTTAAACAAAAGGAACTATTTTTCATTTCCTTTTAGTCTCGTGATTTTAAGGGATTGCTTTGTGTCTTACTTTTTAACCTTGTGCCTTTTAAAATAAAAATTCAGGTTCTGTGATGGTTTTTCTACTTATTCTTAATACTGATAAGCTTTCTGATTGCCTGTAAGGGAAGTAAATACTGATAGCTTGCTGATTGGCCTGAAAGGGAAGTAATAGTATAGCTTTGCTGATTGATAAAAAAATTTTTAAATTTCCGAAATCCTTTTACACGTGTGAAATCCGTGCTCGTCCCCTTTCGCTCAGTTTACAAACTTACCATTCTTTTCTCTCGCTGTTTCTACATTTTACACCACACACACTCAACATTTGAACATGACCGTCCCTCATTTCACAACACTTGATACACAATTCAACACTTGATTACACCTCCTTACCGTACGTATTAAACGGGTGTGGCAGTGAGCGCTACTGATGTACATATCTTCACAGCTGAGGCACGAATAATGAAAATTAAATGTCTTAAGGACAAAACACTACATTATTTATACAGTTCTTTTTTGTAATAAATAATAAAAAAGTAATATTAAAATAATAAATAATAATATTATGAGCTTTATTATTATTATTATCGTTATTTTTTTTTTTTTTTGTTATTTTAGTTATATAATTTTTTTTGTAAAAATACAAAAATAATAAAAGAATAATAAAATAATAATAATAATATAATATAATAATAATAATACTTTTCCCTGATAATTATCATTATTACCTAAAAATTGCAAAATCACCTTTTGGAGTATACTCTCAAAATGGGGGGAGCGAGGGAGTATAATTTCGCTAGATTTTGCCGCTTTTCGACTTTTGGGATTTTTTTCCCCTTTTTTTTATATAAAGGGAGACGTTCTATTATTATCATGATTTTTATCGTCATTACATCTTATCATCATTATTATCATCATTTTATCATTAGCATTGAAATTATTGGGCAGCTACCATATTTTGCAATCATACTAATAATAACAAGAATAATAATTGTAATAATAATAATAGAAATAATAACGATTTTTAATCATTATTTATAATCATCATTTTAATTATTATCGTTTTTAAATTAATTATTACGTTTTAATAAGTATTTTGTATTACACTACTAATAAAAGTATGAAATGAAATAATACAATGTTTATATAAATATTTAAAGAATATTATATTATTATTATCATTTTTGTTATTATTACAGTTATAATACATTTTTTGTAAAAATACAAAAATAAAACAAATGATAATAATAATAATAAAATAATAATAATAATAATAATATAATAATAATAGTAATAATAATTTTTTTTTAATTCTCATTTATTCTATTTATTATCATATTTTCATGTTTAATAAATTTCTGATGTTTATAATATTGCCAAAATCATCAAAGAAATCCCCAAACAGGGTTTGGAGTATACTCTCAAAAGGCTATATTTCGCTAGATTTTGCCGCTTTTTCGACTTTTGAGATTTCTTTTTTTTTCCCTTTTTTTTTATTATAAATGGATAGCTTATTACCCATGATTATTATCATCATTTCATCTATCGTCCATTATCAGCATTATTATCATCTTTACATTATTATCGCAATATTATCATCATTATTACATTTCATTGCAGTTATTGCAGCATTCCCATATTTTTTTTGTAATTCTACAAATAACACAAAAATAATAGTAATAACATAATTATAACAATAATAACGATTTTATAATCATTATTTTTATAAAAATTTTTATTTATTATCATTATTATTGAAATTTTTACAGTTATAAGTATTTTTGCAATTAAATTTTACTAATAAAAGTAATAATGGATTTCTCCTTCGGCAGCCTGACTCGTGTATAACTGAATTGTCCTTCGAAAAACTCTCGGGGCCTCACTCCAGGTTTAAGTATAGACCTGCTAACTTTCTGCCCTTAATACAAGCTGGATGGACGGAGCTATTGGACACTGTGGTTTGAAAAATAAGTAAAGTTGTGATACTTATGTGAGTTGCGAGTGCATATTGGTGATGCCGCCATGACTGGATTTTTATGATAATATTATCGTACGTATTTTGTATTATATGATTAGGTACATATATACTGCCTTTTGTGTGATGTTACACATGTGAATATAGAAGATTATGTTTAGTTATATGTGTGCATATCCCCTATGTAAAGAGTGGATTCTCTGTACAATTTGTAGAATACAATATTTTATTTTGTCTCTGTAGTCACACGTCTGGCGTAGCACTCTCGGCAGAAAACTGAGGCTGGGGCCAGGACTATGAAGAATCCATTTATTCTTGTCAGAGCTGATCCCCAAATGAACCTACTTTAGTTTAATTGTTGAAATTCTTCTCCTAAAATCGTGAGAAAACCAAACAAACATATATACGACACTGACCAGTGGTATAACAAACAGACCCGACTGTCGGGGAGCACGACCCCATCCTTCTTGGAAAAAGGCCGACGGATTCCCCAGGACGGGATTTTAGTTTTAAATACATTTTTTTCTCCTGTTTTACCTTTTCGTGTTTAGGGAAAGCCTATTATTATTAACTATGAGAGCACTTTTCTATGTATGTACATTCATCACACTGAAGCGTGTTAAGGCCAAATAACCCTTGAGGAACCCAGAAGAAGAAAAAATTAGTATAGCTTAAGTTTTCTTTTAATTGTGGTCTTGTTTTGTGTGGTGGTTTATTTTTATAGCTAAATTCATTTTTTTAAAACAAATTTGGCTTTAAAGGGATATTTTCCCACCTAACGTTAGGGTTGCCTGGCCAAAACATTTTACCACATAAGAATCGCACCTTGTACTTTTATATTATATATATTATATATATATTTTATATATATATATATAAAATAATTATATTATATAAAAATAATATATATATATATAATTGTGGTATTATAGATACATCCATATAATATATATATATATATATCTAATATATATTATATATAAAATATATATTATATTATACCTATTACTATCTTATTATTAATATATTTATATTAATATATATTTATATTATTATAATATATATTTGTATGATTATTTTAAACACAATTATATATCTATAAATATATACATATCCTATCTATATATATATATATATATATATATATATATATATTAAAATTATAAAATACAAGTAGCAAGGTGCGATTCTTTATGTGGTTAAAATGTCTTTGGCCAGGCAAACCCTAAGATTAGGTGGGAAATATCCCTTAAAAGCCAAGTTTGTTTTAAAAAATGAATTTAGCTATAAAAAATAAACAACACACAAAACAAGACACTAATTAAAAGAAACTTAAAGCTATAACTAAATTAGTTTCTTTCTTCTGGGTTCCTCAAGCTTATGGCCCTTAACACGCTCTCACGTGGTGATGAATGTGACATTACATAGAGAAGTGCTCTCATAGTTAATACTAATAGGCTTCCATAAAACACAAAAAGGTAAAGGAGAAAAAAAATGTATTTATAACAAAAAATCCCCGCCCCTGGACATCCGTCGGCCTCTTCTTCCGCAAGAGAGGATGGTGTCTTCGCCTCCCCGACAGTCGGTGTCTGTTTGTATACTCACTGTGTCGTGTTCGAAATATTGTTTGTTTGGTGTTTCTCTACGATGTTTGAGGGAGAAGAATACACCAATTAAACTAAGTAGGTTCATTGGGATCAGCTTGACAAGAATAAAATGGAGTTCTTCATAGTCCTGGGGCCCACGCCTCAGTTTCTCCCCGAGAGTGTACTGCCAGATGTGTGCCTACAGAGACAAAATAAAATATTGTATTCTACAATTGTACAGAGAATCTCACTCTTTTACAAGGCGATATGCTACACATATAAACTAAACAAAATCTTCTTATTTCACATGGTGTACATCACACAAAAGGCAGTATATATGTACCTAATCATATAATTATCACAATTTTACGTACGATAATATTATCATCAAAATCCAGTACATGGCGGCATCACAATGGCACTCGCAACTCACATAAGTATCAAAACTCACTTCATTATCAAACCCACAGTGTCCAACTAGCCCGTCCATCCAGCTTGTATTAAGGGCAGGAAAGTTAGCAGGTCTATACTTAAACCTGGAGTGAGGCCCCGTAGAGTTTTTCGAAGGACACTTCAGCTTATACACGAGGTCAGGCTGCCGAAGGAGAAATCCATTTTTACTTTTATTAGTAGTTATAATTGAAAAAAATACTTTTTAACTGTAAAAAATTACAATAATAATGATAATAAATAAATTATTATAAAAATAATAAATTATAAAATCTTTTATTATTGTTATAATTTTTGTTATTACTTTTATTATTGTCGTTATTAGTAGTATAATTACAAAAAAAAATGAAATAGCTGCAATAACTGCAATGATAATGATAATAATGATGATAATAGTTGCGATAATAATGATAAAGATGATAATAATGCTGTAATGATGACGATAACGATGATAATGATGAAAATAATCATGATAATAAAGTCGTATCCATTTTAATAAAAAAAGGAAACAAAAGAATCTCAAAAGTCGAAAAGCGGCAAAATCTAGCGAAATATAGCCTTTTGAGAGTATACTCAACCCCTGTTTTTGTGATTTCTTGATGATTTTGGCAATATATTTAATCATCAGAATTTTTTAATCATGACAATAATGATAATAAATGAGAATAATGGAATTTAAAAAAAAATTATTATTACTATTTTTTTATTATTATTATTATTTTTTTTATTTTTATCATTGTTATTATTTTCATTTTCTTTTACTTTTATTAGTAGTGTAATTACAAAAATACTTATTAAACTGTAATAATTACAATAATAACGATAATAATTAAAATGATGATATAAATAAATGATTATAAAATCGTTTTTATTTCTATTATTATTATTACAATATTATTCTTGTATTATTAGTATGATTGCAAAAAATATATGGTAGCTGCAATAATTACAATGCTAATGATAATAATGATGATAAAATGAGATAACGATGATAATGACGATAAAAATCATGATAATAATAGTAATCGTCTCCTTTTATAATAAAAAAAGGAGAAAAAAATTCCAAAAGTCGAAAAAGCGGCAAAATCTAGCGAAATATACTCCTCGCTCCCCCCCATTTTGAGAGTATACTCCAAAATGGTGATTTTGGCAATTATTAGGGTAATAATGATAATTTCAGAAATGTATTATTATTATTATTATTTTTTTTATTATTATTATTATTATTATTTTATTATTTTTTATTAGAAATTATTACAAAAAAAAATGTATTATAACTAAAATAATAACAATAATAACGATATAATAATAATAATAGTTCTCATAATATTATTATTTTTATTATATTATTATTACTTTTATTATTAGTATTATTACAAAAATGTAACTGTATAAATAATGTAGGTATTGATCCTTAAGACATTTAATTTTCATTATTCGTGCCCAGCTGTGAAGATATGTACATCAGTACGCCCCACTGCCACCACCCGTTTAATACGTACGGTAAGGAGGTGTAATCAAGTGTTGTAATGTGTAATCATGTTTGTGGAAATGGGGGACAGGTCATGTTCAAATGTTGGAGTGTTGTGGTGTAAATGTATGAAACAGCGAGAGAAAAGAATGGTAAGTCGTAAACCTGAGCGAGGAGACGAGCACGGGATTTCACCACGTGTAAAGGATTTGGGAAATTAAAAATTTTTTTTTATAAATCAGCAAAGCTATCACTTTTTACTTCCCTTACAGGCCAATCAGCAAAGCTCATCAGTTTTACTTCCCTTACAAGTCAGTTATATAATTTCAGAATAAGTAAAAAAAAACATCACAGAACCAGAATTTTTATATTAAAGACACAAGTTTAAAAAGTTAAGACACAAAGCAGATCCCTTAAAATCACGAGACTAAAAGGGAACTGAAAACTAGTTCCTTTTGTTTAAGACTTTAAAATCCATAAAAATGAAAGCCATTACGACAATAAAAGACCACCAGCCTAATATTCACTCGCCCTTGTGTATATTCATCTAGATGAACACTCTGCCACGAAAAAAAATAGTTCTCGAAAACCACAATACCTTCCTCCAAGGTGGGCCGTTAATTAGACCGAAAAAAAAAAAAAAAAAGGGGGACACAAAAAACAGAGGACAGCCCAGTCTAGGGTGCCTCCTGCCCAGCCTGCAAACGGCTACTGTCCGAGAAGAGAGAACCGCCTAATTATACAAGATGCGAATTTAATGTGGTAATTTTTTTTTTCTCTTTGGCCAGGCAAACCCTAACGATTTAGGTGGGAAAATATCCCTTAAAGACAAGTTTGTTTTAGAAAATAAAATTTGTTATAAAAAATGCTAATAACACAAATTTTAAAAGAAAACTAAAAAGCAAATAACCAAATTAGTTTCTTTCGTTCTGGGTTCCTCAGCCTATGGCCTTAACACGCTCCCACTTGGTGATGAATGTGGCACTACATAGAGGGGTGCTCTCATAATTAATGCAATAGGCTTCCATAAAACACGAAAAGATAAAACAGGAGATATATATATATATATATATATATAATATATGTAAAATATATGTTATATAATATGTATATAATATATAACATATATATATATATATATATATATATATTTTATATATAATAAATGAAAAACTAAATATCCCGCTCCTGGGACATCCGTCGGCCTTTCTTCCGCAAGAGGGGATGGTGTTTCGCCTCCCTGACAGTCGGTGTCGAACTAGCTCCGTCCACCCAGCTTGTATTAAGGGCGGGAAAAGTTAGTAGGTCTATACTTAAACTGGAGTGAGGTACCGTAGAGTTTTTTCCAAGGCGACACCGCGGCTTATGCACGAGGTCGGGCTGCCGAAGAAGAAATCCATAAATTTGTGCTAATTTTTTTTTCATTATAACCCCACAGCCCTACTACAATAACAAAAATGATGATAAAAAGGGATAATGATATAAAAATAGTTTTTAAAATTTTGGGTTTTATTATTATTATTGTTTTTATTGTAATTATTATTACTTTATTATAGTATAATTGCAAAAATGTTTATTATAACTGAAAAAAATAGAATAATAAAGATAATAATTAAAACAAAGATATAAGTAATGTTTATAAATAGCTATTTTAAATTTTTTATTATTAGTATATTGCAAAAAAATATATCATAGCTGAAATAATGCAATGAAAATTTGATAATAATGATGAAAATAGTTGCTATAATGATGATAAAGCTGATAATAATGCTGGTAATGAGTTGAAAATGATGAAAATAATCATGATAATAATAGTAATCGTGTCCATTTATAATAAAAAACAAAGGAGACAATCCCAAAATTCGAAAAAAAACGGAAAAATCTAGCGAAATCTAGCGTCTTTTGAGAGAATACTCGAAACTCTATTTCTTTCGATTTAAATGATGATTTTGGAAATTTACTAGGGTAATAATAATAATTATAAAATTGTTTTAATCATGACAATAATGACGTCGTTATAATATTTGTTATTAATATTATTATTGTTATTATTATCATTATTATTATTTTTACTGATAGTATAATTGCAAAAAAAATTATTAAAACCCAGTAATAATTACAGTAATAACGGTATCAATTAAATACTGATATAAATAGTTATTATAAAAACGTTATTATTGTTATTTTTATTTTTATTACTATTATTATTGTAGTTGTTATTAGTATAGTTGTAAAAATATATATTATAACTGCAATCTTTGCAATAATAATCATAATAATTGCAATAATGTGATATAATTGCAATAATGATGATAATATGATGTAACGAAAATAATGGATGATAATCATGATAAAAATGATGATAATAACAGGAATTGTGTCCATATATAATAAAAAAAAAAAAAGGTAAAAGAAAAAAACCCCAAAAAAGCGAAAAGGGGCCCAAAATCTAGCGAAATATAGCCTTTTGAGAGTATACTGTAAAAGACGTTTTTTCCATTCATTTAATGATTTTGGCAATTATAGGGTAAATAATGAAATAATTACCTGAATTCTATTAATCATGACAATAATGTTTATAAATGTGAGTATAATTAGAATTTGGATAACTTTTGATGATTATTAATATCATTACTATATCATTTTTATTATCTTTAAATATTATATTATTATTTATCATTATTATTATTATTATTATTATTATTATTACTGTTATTTTTTTTTAATATTATTATTATTATTTATTATTATTATTATTATTTAATTATTACTTTAATTTTTGGGGTATTATTGCGAAAAAATATATTATGACTGTAATAAAAACAATAAAAAATAATAATAAGTATAATAATAACAATAATTATCCTTATAATTTTGTTATTAGTATCATTATTTTTAAATTTTACTGTAAAAACGCTATCATTGTTTTATTATTTTTTTATTACTATTATTATTGTAGTAGTTATTAGTATAGTTGCAAAGTTTATAAATTAAACTGCAATAATTGCAATAATAATGATAATAATTGAAAAAAATGATGATAATAATTGCAATAATGATGATAATGATGTTTAACGAAAATAATGATATAATCATGATAATAATAATGATAATAACAGGAATTGTGTTCATAAAAAAAGTGAGAATAAAGAGAATTTGGATAACATTTGTGATTATAATATTATTACTATTATCAAATTATTATCATTATTATTATTATTGTTTATTATGATTATTACTATTATTTTTATTATTTATTTTATTATTATTATTATTATTATATTATTATATTATTATTTTTATTATATTATAATAATTATTATTATTACTTAATATTACTATTATTGCCAAAAAAATATTATAACTGTAATAATAATAACAATATTAATAATAATAAGTATACTAATGAAAATTTATGAATCTTTTATAATGTTATTGTTTTTTATTATTCCTATTATTATCATTATTATTATTTTTACGGGTAGTAAATTACAAAAATAATTGTTATAACAGTAATAATTACAGTAATAACGATATTAATTGAAATAATGATATAAATAATTATCATAAAAAACGTTATTATTGTTATATTATTGTTTTTACTATCATTATTGTAGTTGTTATTAGTATAGTTGCAAAAATATATATAACAACTGCAATAATTGCAATAATAATGAAAATAATTACAATAATGATGATAATAATTGCAATAATGTTTGATAATGATGATGATAATAATGATAATGATGATGATAACGATAAAAATTTGATAATAATAAAAAGAATTGTTTCCATATATCAAAAAAAAAAGGTAAAAAAAAAATCCCAAAAGTCGAAAAGCGGCAAATCGAGCCAAATATAGGTTTTCACAGTAAAACTGCAAAATGACGCTTTTTCCACTAAATTTGATGATTTTGGCAATTATTAGGTAATAATGATAATAATTACCAGAATTGTATTAATCATGACAATAATGATGAGAAAAGCGAGAATAAAGAGAATTTGGATAACATTTGATGATTATTAATATTATTTCTATAATCATTATTTATAATTATTACATTATTATTATTATTTTTATTTTATTATTATTTATTATTTTTAATTGCTATTATTATTACTACTACTATTATTATTATTATTTTATCTTTATTATATTTTATTATTATTATTATCATTATTATTACTTTACTTATTAATATTATTGCCTAAAAATAAAAAACTGTAACAATAACAATAATAATAATAATAAGTGCAATAAAAATAATACTAATCGTTATAATATATTATTGATATTATTATTGTTATTATTATCATTATTTTATTTTTACTGGCAGTAATTACAAAAATAATGATTATAAAACGTTATTATTGTTACTATTATTTTTATTACTATTTTTATTGTAGTTGTTATTAGTATAGTTGCAGAAATATATATTATACTTGAAATAATTTGGGAAAATAATAATGATAATAATTCCCATAATGATGATGATAATTACAAATAATGATGATGATAACGATAATAATGATGATAATCATATAATAATGATGATAATAACGGGAATTGTGTCCATATAAAATTAAAAAAAAAAAAAAAATCGAAAAAGTCGAAAAACGGGAAAATCTAGCGAAATATAGCCCTTTGAGAGTATACTGCAAAATGACGTTTTTTTCCATTCATTTGATGATTTTGGAAATTTATTAGGGTAATGATGATAATAATTATCAGAATTCTATTAATCATGACAATAATGATGATAAAAGTGAAAATAAAGAGAATTTGGATAACATTTGACAATTATTATTATTATTATTATTATCATTATTTTTTTCTATTATTACTATTTTTATTATTATTATTGCTATTATTATTATTACCATTATTATTACTATTATTATACTATTATTTTTTTATTATTATTATCATCATTATCATTATTTTTATTATTATTATTATTATTATTATTATTACTTTAATTATTAGTATTATTGCCGAAAAATATATTATAACTGTATAATATCAACAATAATATAATAGGTATAATAATAATAATAATCGTTATAATTTGTTATTAATTTTACTATTGTAATTATTATCAGTATTATTATTTTTACTGGTAGTATAATTGCAAAAATAATTATCAAAACAGTAAAATTACAGTAATATCGATTTTGATTAAAATAATGATTATGAATATTTATTATGAAAACATTATTATTGTTATTATTATTTTCTTTACTACGATTATTGTAGTTAGTTATAGTTACAAGTATATATATTATAAATGCAATAATTGCAATAATAATGAAATAATTGCAATAATGATGATAATAATTCCAATAATGATGATAATGATGATGATAATGATGATAATGAGTAATGATGAAGATATCGATATAATGATGATAATCATGATAATAATGATGAAAAAAAACAGGAATTGTGTCCACACAATGAAAAAGGTAAAAGAAAAAAAAATCCAAAAGCCGAAAGAGCGGCAAAATCTAGCGAATTTAAGCCTATTGAGAGTATGCTGCAAAATGATTTTTTTTCCCATTCATTTGATGTTTTGGCCAATTATTAGGTAATAATAATAATAATTACGAGAATTGTAATTAATCATGAAAAAAATGATGATAAAATTGAGAATAAAGAGAATTTGGATAAGATTTGATGATTATTAATATTATTACTTTTATTACTATTAATATTATCATTATTATTCTGTTTTAATTATTATTAGTATTATTTTATTATTATTATTATTATCATTATTATTATTATTACTTTAATTATTAGTTTTATTCCCAAAAAATATATGTAATAATAATAATAATAATAATAATAATAAGTATAATAATAATAAACTAATCATTATGAAAAATTTTTTAATATTATTATTGTTATTATTATCATTTTTATTATTTCTACTGGCAGTATAATTGGAAAAAATTATTATAACAGTAATAATTGCAGTAATAAACGATATTAAATTAAAATAATGATATAAATAATTTTTAAATAAAAACATTATTGTTATTATTATTATTTTTGTTACTATAGTTGTTATTAGTATAGTTGCAAAAATATATATTATAACTGCAATAATTGCAATAATGATGATAATGATGATGATAATGATGATAATGATGATGATAACGATGATAATGATGATAACGATAATAATGATGATATTCATAATAATAATGATGGTAATGATAGGAATTGTGTCCATATGTAATAAAAAAGGTAAAAGAAAAAAAATCCCAAAAGTCGAAAAAGCGGCAAAATCTAGCGAAGTATAGCATTTTGAGAGTATACTGCAAAATGAAGTTTTTTTTCCATTCATTTGATGATTTTGGCAATTATTAGGGTAATAATGAAATAAATTACCAGAAATTGTATTAATCATGACAATAATAAATGATAAAAAAATTTTGGGATAACATTTGATGATTATTAATATTATTACATTATGGAAAATTATTATTATTATTATTATATTATTATTATTATTATTATTATTATTATTTATTTTTATTATTATCATTATTATTATTGTTATTATTATTATTATTATTATTTCTTTAAATTTTATTATTATTATTGCCAAAAATATATTATAACTGTAATAATAACATAATAATAATAAGTATAATAATAATAATAATAATCGTTATAATATTATTATTATATTATTATTATTATTATCATTATTTTTTTTTTTTCTGGTATATATTGCAAAAAAAATTTTATTATAACAGTAATAATTACAGTAATAATGATATAATTAAAATAATGATAAAATAATTTATTAGAAAAACGTTATTTTTGTAATTATTACTATTGTTACTATTATTTTTTTTAGTTATTATTAGTATAGCTGTAGCTGTAAAATATTATAACCCCAATAATAATGATAAAAATTGATATAATGATGATAAAAATTTCAATAATAAATGATAATAGATGGAAAATGATGATAATGATGATGATAACGATAATAATGATGATAATCATGATAATAATAATGATAATAACAGGAATTGTGTCCATATATGAAAAAAAAGGTAAAAGAAAAAAAATCACGAAAGCCCAAAAAAAAGCGGCAAAATCTAGCGAAATATAGCCTTTTGAGAGTAAACTCCAAAATGACTTTTTCCGATTCATTTGATATTTTCGAAATTATTAGGGTTATAATGATAATAATTACATTATTCTAATTAATCATGATAAAAATGATGATAAAAGTGAGAATAAAGAGAATTTCGATAACATTTGTGATTATTAATATTATTACTGTTATCATGATTATAATAATTATTATTATTATTATTGTTTTTTGTTGTTGCTGTTATTATTAGTAGTAGTAGTAGTAATAGTAGTAGTAGTAGTATGATTATTTTAATTAGTAGTATTATTGCCCCCAAAAAATTATAAATGTAATGATAACAATAATAAAAATAAGTATAATAATAATAATAATAATCGTTATAATATTGTTATTAATATTATTTTGTTATTGTTATTATCATTATTTTTTTACTGGTAGTATAATTGCAAAAATAATTATTATAACAGTAATAATTACAGTAATAACGATATTAATTAAAATAATGATATAAATATTATTATAAAAACGTTATTATTATAATTATTATTGTTATTACTATTATTTTTGTAGTTGATGTTAGTATAGTTGCAAAAATATGTATTATAACTGCAATAATTGCAATAATAATGATGATAACTGCAATAATGATGATAATAATTGCAATAATGATGATAATGATGATGATAACGATAATAATGATGATAATTATGATAATGACGTTTTTCCGATTCATTTGATGATTTTGGCTATTATTAGGGTAATAATGATAATAATTACCAGAATTCTATTAATCATGACAATACTGATGATAAAAGTGAGAATAAAAAGAATTTGGATAACATTTGATGATTATTAATATTATTACTATTATCCTTATTATTCATTATTATTTTTATTATTATTATTATTATTATCATTATTATTATTATTATCATTATCATTATTATCATTATTATTATTATTATTATTATTATTGTTATTATTATTATTGTTGTTGTTGTTGTTGCTGTTGTTGTTGTTGTTATTATCATTATTACTATTACTATTATTATTATTATTATTATTATTATTATTATTATTACTTTAGTTATTAGTATTATTGCCAAAAAAATTATTATAACTGTAATAATAACAATAATAAGAATAATAATAAGTATAATAATAATAATAATAAGTATAATAATAATAATAATAATTGTTATAATATTGTTATTATTATCATTGTTATTATTATCATTATTATTATTTTTACTGGTAGTAAATTGCAAAAATAATTATTATAGCAGTAATAATTACAGTAATAACGATATTAATTAAAATAATGATATAAATAATTATTATAAAAGTGTTATTTTTGTAATTATTATTGTTATTTCTATTATTTTTGTAGTTGTTATTAGTATAGTTTGAAAAATATATATTATAACTGCAATAATTACAATGATAATGATAATAATTGCAATAATGATAATAATTGCAATAATGATGATAATGATGATAATGATCATGATAACGATAATAATGATGATAACAAGAATTTCATGATCCTTTTCAATAAACTATATTTTATTATGAAGATGTCTTTGGGATGTAAGAAACGGCTAGTATAACACGTTAAAATATGAGAGGAGGTCGCAGGCTTATCAGTCGTTCTGCGAAATTTTGAATTATTCTTATTAGGTCTGCACCTTTGTTATATTATGCATTTGTAAAAAAAAAATTAAAGATACTGATTATAATCTTTGCGATTATTTCATCATTACCTCTGAGCAAGAAGAGGTGGTTGTTTAGGTGTTCAGGCGTAAATACGAGGGGGAAACCCGTCTTTGACCAGGTGTAGATACCTTGGAAACCCTATTAATGCTCTCTAAATAGAATAAAACCAACGACTTTTCAATCTATTAGGTAATTAACCTTTTAGTTTTATAAGCATGAAAGGTGTAAACATATGAAATAGTGGTAATCGCATTTTACATTTACACAGAAAATTTAAGCCTGTTATTTGTGTTCCGCCCGCCCAACAATATCAATAGTTGCCAGCATGGAAATATTGCCGTCAATGGTATTTAAAGCCCTGTTTAGTCGTTTGGTGAGTGAACAGTGAGTGACAATACGCCAGGAAGAAAAGAAGATATTCAATGGAGAAACCCACGTACACTGCAAATAATAAATGATCGCCACCTGGAGATATCACCGCGATGAAGAAACGGGTTAAGTTCCGTAATCCACTGGTGACAGACTGTCATTTAAGAGGAGGATACGACCGAGACAAAAGAATTATCTTCCAGACAGCTCTAACTTATCGCTACATAGATGGTCCTGACACATGCCATATCAAACATCCAAGAGCTGCCACCCGGGGAAGATGATCTATCCAATATATTTTCTTTTACCTTTTTATCATATATGGCCCAAATTTCTGTTATTAATTATTATTATCATGATTTATCTTATTATTATCATATCATATTATCATCATTACCCATCTCATTATCATCATTATTGAATATTTCATCATTAATCAATTATTATCATTATTATTGGGGTTATAATATATACAGCTACAGCTATACAAATAATAACTACAAAAAATTAACAATGGTAATAATTACAAAATAACGTTTTTCTAATATTATTATATCTTATTTTAATTATCATTTACTTAATTTTATGTTATAATAATTATTTTTGCAATGATACCAGTAAAGAAAATAAATGAAAATTTAATAATAATAATATAAAAATAATATTATAACGATTTTTAAATTATTATTTTATATTATTATAATTAGTTTTATTATTCATTATAAAAATATTTTTGGAATCAATAAAAATTAAATAATAATATAATAATAATAAATAATAATAATATAATAATAATAATAATAAAAAAATAATAATAATAATATAATAAATAAATAATAATTTTTCATAATAGTAATAATATATAATCATCAAATGTTCAAATTCTTTATATATTATTGTCATGATTAATACAATCTGTATTTTTTTCATTATTACCTAATAATTTGCCAAATCATCAAATGAATGGAAAAAACTTCATTTTGCAGTTACTCTCAAAATGCTTTTACTTCGCTAGATTTTGCGCTTTTTCGACTTTTGGATTTTTTTTTTTTTAAACCTTTTTATTACATAGGACAAAATTCTATCATTATCATCATTATTATCATGATTATCATCTTTTTATTTTCTCTTTTCATCTTATCATTTATCATCTTTAATCATCATTATCATCTACATTATGTCAATTATTGCAGTTATAATATATATTTTTGAAACTATACTAAAAACAACTATAGTAACATAATAATAATA
Organism: Penaeus monodon; assembly: GCF_015228065.2. Taxonomy (NCBI): domain Eukaryota; kingdom Metazoa; phylum Arthropoda; class Malacostraca; order Decapoda; family Penaeidae; genus Penaeus; species Penaeus monodon. The sequence goes on along the minus strand of NW_023642710.1, from coordinate 121,265 downwards.
AAACCCAAATAATTTTTTTAATAATATTATTTATATATTATTTTAATAATATCGTTATTACTGCAATTATTACTGTATAAAAAAATTTATTTTCCAATTATACTCCCAGTAAGAAATAAAAACAATGAAATAATAACAAATAAATTTTAAATAAATTTTTATAATGATTATTATTATTATTTTATATTATTATTATTATTATTATTATTATTACTATTTTTTTTGCAAATATTATAATTAAAGTAAAAATAATAATAATGATAATAATTATATAATAATAAAAAAATTAAAATAATAATACAGAATAATAATATATATTAATAGTAATAATAGAAATAAATTAATAATCATCAAATGTTACCCAAAATTTCTTTATTCTCAATTTTATCTCTTTTTTTTCAGATTATACAATTCTCAAATTATTATTATTATTACCTAAATATTGGCCAAATAATAAAATGAATGGGAAAAAAAATCATTTTGCAGCAAAACTCTATAGCTTAACTTCGCTAGATTTTGCCGCTCTTTCGTTTTGAATTTTTTTTTTTTTTTTTTTTTTTCTTTTCCCTTTTCATTTATATTGGACACAATTCCTGTTTTTTATCATCATTATTATCATGATTATATCATTTTTTATCGATATCTTCATCATTATCTCATTATCATCATTACATCATCATTATCATCATTATTGAATTTATTATATCTTTAAATTGCAAATTTCATTATTATTGCAATTATTGCTTTTTAAATAAAATATATTGTAACTATATAACTACAATAATCGTAGTAATGAAAATATAATAACAATAATAATGTTTTATAATATATTCATATCATTATTTAATCAATACGATTTACGTAATTCTTACTTTTTTGGGAAATTTTTTTGCAATTATCTAACCAGAAAAAATTAATACGATAATAATTACAATATATTTAATAACAATATTATAACGATTATTTTATTATTATCCTATTATTATTATTGTTGATATTTTTACAGTTATAATATATTTTCGCAATAATACTAATAATTAAAGTAATATAAATAATAAAATAAAAATTTAATATAATGATAATGATATATAATAATAAAAATAAAAATAGTAATAATATAGTAATAATGTAATAATAATAATAGCAATAATAAAATTTAATAATAATAATAATATAATATAATAAAAAATAATAATAATAATTTCAAATGTTATCCAAATTCTCTTTATTTTCACTTTATCATCATTATTGCATGATTAATAAAATTTCTATAATTATTATCATCATTTACCCTAAAATTGCAAAATCATAAAATTTAAAGGGAAAAAAACGTCATTTTTGCAGTATACTCTCAAAGGCTATATTCGCTAATTTCCCGCTTTTTCGACTTTTTCGATTTTTTTTTTTTTTTTTAATTTATATATGACACAACCCTGTTATTATCATCATTTTATATGATTACATCATTATTATCGTTATCATCATCATTATTGTAATTATCATCATCATTATTGGCAATTATTATCATTATTATTCCAATTATGCAAGAAATAATATATTTTGCAACTATACTATAACAACTACAATAAAAATAGTATACATAATAGTAACAATAATAACGTTTTTATTCATTATTTTTGTAATTACTGCCATAAAATAAATAATGATAAAAATAACAAAAATATATAAATAATATATTAAAACGTTTTTTATTACTTATTATTGCACTTATTAATATTATTATTGTTATTGGTTACTTTTTATATTTTTAGGCAATAATATTAATAAGAAAAGTAATAATAATAATATAATAATAATAATAATAAAAATAATAATAATATATAATAAAAATACTAATAATAAGTAATAATACCAATAATAATAATAATAATACAATAATGAAAATTTAATTATAATTAATGATTATAGAATATATTAAAAATCATCAAATGTTACCCAAATTCTCTTTATTCTCGCTTTCTCATCTTTATTGTCATGTTTAATACAATTCTGGTAATTTTTATCATTATTAACCAAAATAATTGCCAAAATCATCAAATAGGAAAAGCTTTCATTTTGCAGTATACTGTGAAAACCTTATTTGGTCGATTGCCGTTTTTCGACTTTGGATTTTTTTTTACCTTTTTTTTATGATATATGGAAAACAATTCTTGTTATTTATATTATTACGTTATCATCATCATTACCCATTATTATCATCATCATTATCATCTTTTATTGCAATTATTATCATCATTATTGTAATTATATCATTATTATTGCAATTATTGCAGTTGTTTATATATTTGAAACTATACTAATACAACTACAATAATGATAGAAATACAATATATAACAATAATACGTTTTTTTGATATTTTTTATATCATTATTTCATTTTATCGTTATTACTGTAATTATTACTGTTATAACAATTATTTTTGTAATATATACATAAAATAATAATAAGATAATAATAGGAATAATAATATTAACAATAACATTAAAAAGATTATATTTCATTATATATTATTATTATATATTGTTATTATTATTACGTTATAATATTTTTTTGGCAAAAAAATAGAAAATATTAAGTAATAAAAATAATTATTTAATATAAAATAATAATATATAATAATTAATAATAATAATAATAATAATAATAATAATAATGATAATTTTATAATAATAATAATAATAATAATAATATAATAATAATAATGATAAAAATTTTTGATAATAGTAATAATTTAAATATCACAAAGTTTCCAATTCTCTTTTTTCTCATTTTTATTGAACACAATTCCTGTTTATTATCATATTATTATCATAAATTACATCATTTTTACGTTTCACTCATTTATCATCATTATTGAATTATTTCATCATTTTTTGAATTATTATCATTTTTATTGCTATTTTTTGAGTTTAATTTATATTTTGCAACTAACTAATAACTCTACAATAAAAATAGTAATAACATAATAAAAACATGATAGCGTTTTTACATAAAAAATAATAATGATCTAATACAATATTATAAGGATAATTTTTGTTATTATTATACTTATTATTATTATTATTGTTATATTAAAGTCATATATATTTTTTCGAAATAATACAATAATTAAGTAATAATTATAAATAATAATAATAATAATAATATAATAATAATATTATAATAAAAAAATAACAGTAATAATAATAATAAAAATAATAATAATAATGATAATTATAATATAATATTATGATAATAATAATGATATAGTAATGATTTTAATAATCATAAATGTTATCCAAATTCTCCTTATTCTCACTTTTATAACATTATTGTAAATGATTAATAGAATTCTGTAATTATATCATTATTACCTAATAATTGCCAAAATCATTAAATGAATGGAAAAAACGTCATTTTACAGTATACCTAAAAGGGCTATTTTTTCGCTAGATTTTGCGCTTTTCGATTTTTTGGATTTTTTCTTTACCTTTTTTTTTTTTTATTATATATGGACAAAATTTCCCTGTTATTATCATCATTATTATCTGATATAAATCTTATATCTTTAACATCATATTATCATCATTATTGCAATTTTTATCACATTATTGCATTATTATGTTATTATTGCAATGATTGCAGTATAATATATATTTTTACAACTATACTAATACAACTAAAATAATAATAGTAAAAACAATATAATAACAATAATACGTTTTTATAAAAAACTTTTTATATCAGTATTTTATTGATACCGTTATTATGTAATTATTATGTTATAAAATATTTTTTTGCAATTATACTACAGTAAAATAATAATAATGATAAAAATAACAATAAAAATATTAATAACAATATTAAAACGAGCCCATTATTGTCATGATTAAAACAATTTTATAATTATTATTATTACCCTAGTATTGCAAAATCATCATTGAAATCGAAAGAAATAGATTTTCGAGTTTTCTCTCAAAAGACGCTAGATTTCGCTAGATTTTTCCGTTTTTTTTCGAATTTTGGGATTGTCTCCTTTGTTTTTTTTTATAATGGACACGATTACTATTATTTATCATGATTATATCATCATTATCAACATCATTACAGCTTTATTATCAGCTTTATCATCTTTATAGCAACTATTTTCATCTTTATATCAATTATCTTTGAAATTATTCAGCTATGATATATTTTTTTGCAATAATATAATAATAAAAAATAATAAAAGCTATTTTATAATCATTACTTAATCTTTGTTTTAATTATTATCTTTATTATTCTATTTTTACAGTTATAATAAGAAATTTTCAATTATTACAAATAATAAAGTAATAAAAATTACAATAATAACAAAATTTAATAATAAAAACAATATTTTAAACTATTATATTATCCATTATCCTTATTATCATCATTTTTGTTAATTGTAGTAGACTGTGGGTTTTAAAATGAAAAAAAATTAGCACAATTTATGGATTTCTTCTTGGGCAACCGACCTCGTGCTAACCGCGTTCCCCTTTGGAAAAAAATCTACGGTACCTCACTCCAGGTTTTAAGTATAACCTACTAATTTCCTGCCCTTAATACAAGCGGATGGACGGGCTAGTTCACACGACTGTCAGGAGGCGAAACACCATCTCTCTTGGGGAAGAAAGGCCGACGGATGTCCGGGAGCGGGATATTTATTTTTACATTTATATATATTTTATATATAATATATATATATAATATATATATAAAATATATCATATATAATAATATATATATATATATTATATATATATTATATATAATATCTCCTTTTTATCTTTTCTTTTTTAAATGGAAGCCTATTGCATTAATTATGAGAGCACCCCTCTATGTAAGTGCCACATTCATCACCAATGGGAGGTGTTTAAAGGGCCCATAGCTTGAGGAACCCAGACGAAAGAAACTATTTGGTTATACTTTTGTTTTTTTTTAAATTAGTGTTATTAGCATTTTTTATAACAATTCATTTTTAAAAAAAACTTGCTTTAAGGGATATTTCCCACCTAAATCGTTAGGTTTGCCGGGCCCAAAGAGAAAAAAAATTACCACATTAAATTCGCATCTTGAAATAATTAGCGGTTCTCTCTTCCCGGGAAAAGTAGCCGTTCAGCTGAGCAGGAGCCCCCTAGACTGGCTGTCTCTGTTTTTGTGTCCCCTTTTTTTTTTTTTTTTTCGGATTGAATTAGGGCCCACTTGAGGAAGGTTTTTGGGGTTTTCGAGAACTTTTTTTTTTTCTTTGCAGAGTTTTTATCTAATGAAATCACAAGGGCAGTGAAATATTAGGCTGGTGGTCTTTATTGTCGTAATGCTTTCATTTTTAGGATTTTAAAGTCTTAAACAAAAGGAACTAGTTTTCAGTTCCCTTTTAGTCTCGTGATTTTAAGGATCTGCTTTGTGTCTTAATTTTTAAACTTGTGCCTTTTATAAAAAAAATTCAGGTTCTGTGATGTTTTTTTCTACTTATTTCTTAATACTGATAAGCTTGCTGATTGGCCTGTAAGGAAGTAAATACTGATGATTTTTTGCTATTGGCTGTAAGGAAGTAAATATTGATAGCTTTGCTGATTGATAAAAAATTATTAATCCAAAATCTTTACACGTGGTGAAATCCCCGTGCTCTCTCCTCGCTCAGGTTACGATTACATTCTTTTCTCTCGCTGTTTCATACATTTTACACCACAACACCCAAACATTTGAACATGACCTTCCCATTTCCACAAAAATGATTACACATTCAACACTTTGATTACACCTCCTTACCGTACGTATTAAACGGTGGTGGCAGTGGAGCGTTACTGATGTACATATTCACACTGGCACGAATAATGAAAATTAAATGTCTTAAGGATCAATACTACATATTTATACAGTTACATTTTTTGTAATAATACTAATAATAAAGTAATAAAAATAATAAAAATAATAATTTAAATGAGAACTATTATTATATTATTATCGTTATTATTGTTATTAGTTAGTTAATACATTTTTTTTGTAATAATACTAATAAAAAATAATAAAATATAATAATAATAATAATAATAATAATAATAATAAAAATATACATTTCTGATTATCATTATTACCTATAATTCCAAAATTCACCATTTTGGAGTATCCTCTCAAATGGGGGGGAGCGAGGAGTATATTTCGCTAGATTTTGCCGCTTTTTCGATTTTGGAATTTTTTCTCCTTTTTTTATTAAATGGGCGATTACTATTATTATCATGATTTTATCGTCATTATCATCGTTATCTCATTATTACATCATTATTATCATTAGCATGTAAATTATTCAGCTACCATATATTTTTTGCAATCATCACTAATAACAAGATATTTGTAATAATAATAATAGAAATAATACGATTTTATAATCATTATTTATATCATCATTTTAATTATATCGTTATTATTGAAATTATTACAGTTTAATAATATTTTTGTAATTTACACTACAAATAAAAGTAATGAAATGAAAATAATAACAATGATTAATAATACAATATTTGAGAACTATTATTATTATTATTATCATTATTTTTTATTTTTACAGTTATATTACATTTTTTGTAATAATACAAAAAATAAAAAAATGATAATAATAATAATAAAAATTATAATAATAATATAATAAATATAAATAATAATTTTTTTTAAATTCCATTATTCTCATTTAATATCACTTTGTCATGATTATAAATTCTGGATTATAATATATTGCCAAATTCATCAGAATCAAAAAACGGGTTTGGATACTCTAAAAGCTATATTTCGCTAGATTTTGCCGCTTTTGACTTTTGAGATTCTTTTGTTTCCTTTTTTATTAAAATGATACGCTTTATTATAAATGATTATTATCATCATTATCATCGTTATCGTCATCATTACAGCATTATTACATCTTTATCATTATTATCGCACTATTTCATCATTATTATCATTATCATTGCAGTTATTCAGCTATTACATATTTTTTTGTAATTATCTACTAATACGAAAATAAAAAATAGAAATAACATAATTATAACATAATAACGATTTTATAACTTATTTTTTAATAATTTATTTTATCATTATTATTGTAATTTTTACAGTTATAAGTATTTTTTGCAATTATAATACTAATAAAAAAATAATGGATTTCTCCTTCGGCAGCCTGACCTCGTGTATAACTAAAGTGTCCTTCAAAACTCTACGGGCCTCACTCCGGTTTAAGTTAGACCTGCAAACTTTCTGCCTTAATACAAGCTGATGGACGGAGCTAGTTGACACTGTGGTTTATAATGAAGTGATTGTGATCTATTGAGTTGCGAGTGCATATGTGAGCCGCCATGTCTGGATATGATATAATATTATCGTCGTAATGTGATAATTATATATTGTACATTATACCCCTTTTGTGTGATGTTTACACCATGTAAATATAGAAGATTATGTTTAGTTTTATGTGTAGCATATCGCCTATGTAAAGAGTGAGTTTTCTCTGTACTTTTGTAGAATACAATATTTTTTTTGTCTCTGTAGTCACACGTCTGGCAGTACACTCTGGCAGAAACTGAGCTGGGCACAGGACATAGAACTCCATTTTATTCTGTCAAGCTGATCTCCAATGAACCTACTTAGTTTTAATTGGGTATTCTTTCCCTAAACACGTAGAGAAAAAACCAAACAAACAAATATACGAACACGACACAGGAGTATACAAAGACACACTGTCGGAGGCGAGAACACCATCCTCTCTTGCAAAAGAAAGAGCCACGGATGCCAGACGGGATTTTAGTTATAAATACATTTTTTTCTCCTTTTTACCTTTTCTGTTTTATGGAAGCCTATTAGTTTTAAACTATGAGAGCACTTCTCTATGTAATGTCATTCACACCACTAAAGAGCGTGTTAAGGGCCATAGCTTGAGGAACCCGAGAAAGAAACAAATTTGTTATAGTTTAGTTTTTTTTATTAGTGTTTGTTTTGTGTTTGTTTATTTTTATAGCAAAATTTTCATTTTTTAAAAACAAACTTGGCTTTTAAGGGATATTTCCCACCTAATCTTAGGTTTGCCGGGCCCAAAGACTTTTAACCAAAAAAAAGAATCGCCCCTTTGGGTATTGGGTATATATATATATAAAAATATATATATATATATATATATAATATATATAAATAATTTATATAATATATAAATATATAATTGTGTTATATATATATCATACAATATATATATTTTAATTAATATATATAAATATTTTAAATTTTAATATATATATTTACTATAAATATACATATTTTAAAATTAATTATATATAATATTATATATTTTTAATTATATATATTAGACATTATATAATATATAAAATTATATATATATATATTATTTATGTATTATTAAAATACCACAATTTATATATTTTATAATTATATATATAATAAAATATATTTATATATATATTTCTACCAATATATATATATATATATATATATAATTATAAAGTAGCAGGTGCGATTTTTTATGTGGTAAAATGTTTTTGGGCCCAGGCAAACCCTAACGATTAGGTGGGAAAATATCCCTTAAAACCAAAGTTTGTTTTTAAAAAATGAATTTAGCTATAAAATAAACCACACAAAAAAAGACCTAATTAAAAGAAAACTTAAGCTATAACAAAATATTTCTTCTTCGGGGTTTCTCAAGCTTATGGCCCTTAACACGCTCCCGTGGTGATGAATGTCATTACATAGAGAAGTGCTCTCATAGTAATATTAAGGCTTCCATAAAACACGAAAGGTAAAACAGGAGAAAAAATGTATTTATAAACTAAAAATCCCGTCCTGGGACATCCGTCGCCTTTTTTCCCCAAAGAGAGGATGTGTCCTTCGCCTCCCCGACATGGGGTCTGTTTTTTATACTCACGTTTGTGTTCGTATATAGTTTGTTTGGTGTTTCTCTACATTTTTGGGAGAAGAATACACCAATTAAACTAAAGTAGGTTCTTGGAGATCAGCTCTGACAAAATAAAGGGGTTTCCTTCATAGTCCTGTCCCCCAGCCTCATTTTCCCTGCCGAGAGTGCTACGCCAGACGTGTGACTACAGAGACAAAAAAAAATATTTGTATTCTAAAAATTTGTACAGAGAATCTCACTCTTTTACATAGCTATGCTACCATAAAACTAAACATAATCTTCTAAAATTTCACATGGTGTAACATCACAAAAAAGGCAGTATATATGTACCTAATCATATAATTATCAAATATACGTACGATAATATTATCATCATATCCAGTACACGGCCACATTTTGCACTCGCAACTCACATAAGTATCACAACTTCACTTATTATAAACCACAGTGTCCAATAGCTCCTCCATCCAGCTTGTATTAAGGGCAGAAAGTTAGCAGGTCTATACTTAAACCTGGAGTGAGGCCCCGTAAGTTTTTCGAAGGACACTTCAATACACGATTCAGCTGCGAAGGAGAAAATCATTATTACTTTTATTAGTAGTCATAATTTGCAAAATACTTATAACTGTAAAAATTACAATAATAATGATATAATAAAATTTTATAAAATAATGATTATAAATCGTTATATTGTTATAATTATTGTTATTACATTTTATTGTGTATTAGTAGTAAATTCAAAAAAAAATATGTAAAGCGCAAAACTGCAATGATAATGAAAATTTAATGATGATAATAGTTGCGATAATAATGCAAAGATGATAAATGCTGATAATGGACGATACGATGAAATGATGATAAAAATCAGGGATAAAAAAGGGCTATCCATTTATAAAAAAAAAAGGAAACAAAAGAAATCTCAAAGTCGAAAAAGCGGCAAATCTAGCGAAATAAGCTTTTGAGAGTATACCCCAAAACCCCCTTTTGTGATTTCTTTTGTGATTTTGGCAATAATTTACACAGATTTTTAAATCATGAAATAATATAATAAATAGAATAAGGGAAAATTTTAAAAAAAAATTTATATTATATTATTATTATTATTATATTTATTTTTATTATATTATTTATTATTATCATTAGTTTTTTTATTGTATATTACAAAAAATGTATTAAAACTGTAATATAAAAATAATGATAATAATAATAATAATATTCTCAAATATGTTATAAAATCATTTTTATTATTTCATTTTCTTTACTTTATAGTAGTGTAATTACAAAATACTTATTAAAACGTAAAAATTACAATTAAAAACGATAATATTAAATGATGAATAAAAAATGATTAAAATCTTTATTATTTCTATTATTATTTTTAAACAATTATTATTCTTGTTATTATTAGTATAAATTGCAAAAATATATGGTAGCTGCAATTAATTAAAATGCTCTGATATATGATGATAATAATGATGATAACGATGATAATGACGAAAATCATGTAATAATGTAATCGTCTCCATTTTATAATAAAAAAGGAGAAAAAATTCCCAAAAGTCGAAAAAGGGGCAAAATCAGCGAAATATACTCCCTCGCTCCCCCAAATTTTGAGAGTATACTAAATGGTGATTTTTGCAATTATTGGGGTAATAAGATAATTATCAAAATGTATTATTATTATTTTTATTATTATTATTATTATATTATTTTTATTACTTTTATATTAGTATATTAAAAAAAAATGTTTTATAACTAAATAATAACATAAATAACGATAATAATAATAATAAAGCTCATAATATTATTTTTTTATTATTTTATATTACTTTTATTATATATTATTACAAAAAGTAACTGTATAATATGTAGTGTATTGTCCTTAAGACATTTAATTTTCATTATTCGTGCCTCAGCTGTGAAGATATGTACATCAGTAGCGCTCACTGCCACCACCCGTTTAATACACGTAAGGAGGTGTTAATAAAGTGTTGTAATTTGTAATCAAGTGTTGTGGAAATGAGGGCGGGTCATGTTCAAAGTTGGATGGGGTGTGTGTAAAAATGTAATAAAACACGAGAGAAAAGAATGGTAAGTCGAACCTGAGCAAAGGAGACGAGCAGGGATTTCACACGTGTAAAGGATTGGGAAATTAATAATTTTTTTTCAATCAGCAAAGTATCACTATTACTTCCTTACGGGCCAATCAAAAGCTATCAGTATTTACTTCCCTTACAGCCAATCAGCAAAGCTTATCATTTATTTAAGAATAAGTGAAAAAAACATCACAGAACCTGAATTTTATATAAAAGGCACAAGTTAAAAAGAAAGACAACAAAGCAATCCTTAAAATCACGAACTAAAAGGAATGAAACTAGTTCCTTTTGTTTAAGACTTTAAAACATAAAAAATGAAAGCCATTACGACATAAAAGACCACCAGCCTAATATTCACTCGCCCTTGTGTATATTCACTAGATAACACTCTGCCACGAAAAAAATATTTCTCGAAAACACTTTACCTTCCTCCAAGGTGGCCGTAATTAGATCCAAAAAAAAAAAAAAAGGGGACACAAAAAACAGAGGAAGCCATCTAGGGTGCCTCCTGCCTAACCTGAACGGTAACTGTCCGAGAAGGAGAGAACCCCCTAATTATAAAAGATGCGAATTTTAAATGGGGTTTAATTTTTTTTTTTCTTTTTGGCCACAAACCCTTAACGATAGGTGGGAAATATCCCCTTAAACAAGTTTGTTTTAGAAATAATTTAGTTAAAAAATGCTAAAAACCACTAATTAAAAGAAACTAAAAGCTATAACAAATTTGTTTTTTCGTTTCTGGGTCTCAAGCCTATGGCCTTAACACGCTCCCATTTGGTATAAATGTGGCATACATAGAGGGGTGCTTCATATAATGCTAATAGCTTCCATAAACACGAAAAGATAAACAGGAATATATATTTTAATATATATATAATTTTTAAATTTTAATATATATATATATATATGTTATTATATATATATAATTATATATATATATAAATATATATATATAAATGTAAACAAATATCCCGCTCCTGGACATCCGTGGCCTCTTTTCCCGCAGAGAATGGTGTCTTCGCTCCTGACAGCGTGTCGAACTAGCTCCGTCCACCCAAACTTTTTAAAAGGGCAGGAAATTTAGTAGGTCTATATTTAAAAACCTGGGTGAGTACCGTAAGTTTTTTCCAAGGGGGGACACCGCGGCTTATGCACGGGGTTTGGGGCTGCCGAGAAGAAATCCTAAATTTGTGCTAATTTTTTTTTTCATTATAACCCCACAGTCTATACAATAACAAAATGTGATATAGGATAATGATAATAAAAAGTTCTAAAATATTGTTAATTATTTTTTGTTATTTTTGTCATTTTTAAATTACTTTATTATTAGTATAATTGCAAAATGCTTATTAAACTGTAAAAAAGAATAATAAAGATAATATTAAACAAGATATAAGTAAGTTATAAAATAGCTATTATAATTTGTATTATTAGTATATTGCAAAAAAATATCATAGCTAAAAAATCAAGAAAAATGATAATAATGAGAAAATATTTGCTATAATGATGATAAAGCTGATAATAATGCTGGAAATTTGATGTTGATAATGATGATATAATCATAAAATAATAGTAATCGTGTCCTTTTTATAAAAAAACAAGGAGACAATCCCAAAATTCGAAAAAACGGAAAAATCTAGCAAACTAGCGTCTTTGAGAGATTCCCGAACTCTATTCTTTCGATTTCAAGATGATTTTGGCAATTACTAGGTAATAATAATAATTAAAAGAATTGTTTTATCATGCCCATAATGACGTCTTTATAAATTGTTATTAATATTATTATGTTATTATTATCATTATTATTATTTTTACTGAAGATAATTGCAAAAATAATTATTATAACAGTAATAATTACGTAAAAACGGTATCAATTAAAATACTGATATAATAGTTTATAAAACTTTATTATTTTTTATTATTATTGTTATTACTATTATTAGTAGTTGTTATTAGTATATTTGTAAAAATATATATTATACTGCAATCATTGAAATAAAATCATAATATTGCAATAATATGTTTAATATTGCAATAATGATGATAATGATGATGATAACGATAATAATGATGATAATCATGATAATAATGATGATAATACAGAATTGTGTCCATATATAAAAAAAAAAAAAAAAAGGTAAAAGAAAAAAACCCCAAAAAGTCAAAAAAACGCAAAATCAGCGAAATAAGCCTTTTGAGATAAACTAAAATGACGTTTTTCCTTCTTTAATTTTTTTGGCAATTATTAGGAAATATGATAAAAATTTTACCAAATTCTATTAATCATGACAATAATGTTGATAAAGTGAGAATAAGGAGAATTTGGATAACATTTGATGATTATTAATATCATTACTATTATCATTATTTATCATTAATTATTATTATTATTATTATTCATTTTATTTTTATTATTTTTTATTATTACTGTTTTTTTTTTTTAAATATTTTATTATTATTATTATTATTATTATTTTTATTATAATTATTATTTTAAATTATTTGTATTATTGCAAAAATATTTTATGACTGAATAATACAATAATAATAATAATAAGTAATAATAATAAAATTTTAAATCTTATAATATTGTTATTGTACATTTATTATTTTTACGGGTAAAACGCATCATTTGTTATTATTATGTTTTTACATTATTATTGTAGTATTATTAGTATATTCAAGATATAAATTATAATCCAATAATGCATAATAATGTAATAATTGCAAAATGTGATAATAATTGCAATAATGATGATAATGATGATGATAACGATAAAAATTTATGATAATATGATAATAAAATTTGAAAATAACGGGAAAATTGTTTCATATAAAAAGTGAGAATAAAGAGAATTTGGATAACATTTGATGTATTAAAAATTTTACTATTATCAAAATTATTATCATTATTATTATTATTATTATTATTATTATTATTATTATTATTAATATTATCATTCTTATTTTATTAATTTATTTATTATTATCATTATTATTATTATTGCTATTTTTATTTTTACTATTAATTATTTTATTATTATATTATTATTAATTATTATTAATTTTTATTATTTTTATTATTTTATATAAATAATTATTATTATTATTTAAAAAATTACTTTTATTGCCAAAAAAAATTATAACTGAAATAATAATAACAATAATAATAATAAAAAGTATAATGAAAATTTATGATCGTTATAATGTTATTTATATTTATTCCTATTAATTATCTTTATATTAAATTTTATGGTAAAATAATTACAAAAATAATTGTTATAACATAATAATTACAGTAATAACGATATTAATTGAAATAATGATTAAATAATTATCATAAAAACGTTTTTATTGTTATTATTATGTTATTACTATCATATTGTAGTTGTTATTATATAGTTGCAAAATATATATAACAACTGCAAAAATTGCAATAATAATGATAATAATTACAATATGATGATATAATTGCAATAATAATGATAATGTTTATGATAATAATGATAATGATGATGTAACGATAATAATGATAATATAAAAAGAATTGTTTCCATATATCATAAAAAAGTAAAAAAAAAATCCAAAATTTCAAAAAGCGCAATGGGCCCAAATATAGGTTTTCACGTATACTGCAAAATGACGCTTTTTCCACTCAAATTTGATGATTTTGCAATTTTGGGGTTTAATATGATAATAATTACCAAAATGTATTAATCATACAATAATTGAGAAAAGCGAGAAAAAAAGAAATTTGATAACATTGATAAATTATTAATTTTATTTCTATAATCTTTATTATTATCTTTATTATCATTATGTTATTATTATTATTATTATTGGTATTTTTATTATTATTATTATTTTTTTATTATTATATTATTATTATATTTTTATTATTATTATTATTATTTTTGCTATTATATTACTACTACTATTTAAAATTTTTATTATATTATTATTATATTATTTATATTATCATTATTATTACTTTACTATTAATTTTATTCCCTAAAAATTAAAAACTGTACAATAACAATAATAAATAATAAGTGAAATAATAATAATACTAATCGTTTTAATTTATTTTTGATATTATTATTGTTTTTATTATCATTATTATTTTTTTAAACTGGCAGTAAAATTTACAAAAATAATGATTATAAAAACGTATTATTGTTACTATTTATGTTATTACTTTTTTTTATTGAAAGTTGTTATTAGTATAGTTGCGAATATATATTATACTTATTAATTGGAAATAATTATAAAAATTGCAATATGATGATGATAATTAAAATAATGATGTTTGATAACGATAAAAATGATGATATCATGATAATAATGAGATAATAACAAATTTGTCCATATATAAATTAAAAAAAAAAAAAAATCGAAAAAGTCGAAAAAAGCGGGAAAATCTAGCGAAATATAGCCCTTTGAGAGTATACTGCAAAATGACGTTTTTTCCATTCATTTGATATTTTGGCAATTATTATGGTAATGATGATAATAATTATCAGAATTCTTTTAATCATGACAATAATTTTATAAAGTAAAATAAGGAATTGGAAAAATTTGACATTATTATTATATTTTATTATTATCATTTTTTATTATTATTATTATTATTTTTATTATTATTGCTATTTATTATTACCTTTATTTTTTACTTTTATTTTTACTATATTATTTTTATATTATTTTTATCATCATACATTATTATTTTATTATATTATTATTATTATTACTTAATATTAGTATTATTGCCGAAAATATATTATAACTGTAATAATATCAAAATTTAATAATAATGGTATAATAATAATTAATAATCTTATAATATTTTTAATATTACATTTAATTTTTATCAGTATTATTTTTTTACTGGTAGTATAATTGCAAAATAATTATAAAACAGTAATAATTACAGTAATATCATATTGATTAAAAAAATGATATGAATATTTATTATGAAACATTATTATTGTTATTATTATTCATTACTACGTTATTTATTATTATAGTTACAAGTATATATATTATAATGATAATTGCAATAATAATGTAATAATTCCCAAAATGATGATAATAATTCCAAAATGATGATAATGATGAGATAATGATATATGATGAAAATTGTGAAGTTTATCGATATAATGATGAAAATCATGAAAATAATGATGATAAAACAGGAATTGTTCAAATATAATGAAAAAGGTAAAAGAAAAAAAAATCCAAAGCCGAAAGAGCGGAAAAATCTAGCGAATATAGCCTTTTGAGGTATGCTGAAATGATTTTTTTCCATTCATTTGATGATTTTGGAAATTATTAGGGTAAATAATAATAAAATTTACGAGAATGTTTTAATCATAAAAAAAAATGATGATAAAATTGAGAATAAAGAGAATTGGATAACTTTTGAGATTAAAAATATTATTCTTTTATACTATTAATATTATATTATTTTCTTGCTATTATTATTATTATTTATTATTATTATATATTATTAACCCATATTATTATTTTACTTAATTTATTAGTATTATGCCAAAAATATATGTAAATTATAATAATATAATTAATAATATTATAATAATAAAAACTAATATTATGAAAATTTATTAATAATTTTTGTTATTATATCATGTTATTATTTCTACTGCAGTAAAATTTTGAAAAATAATTATAACATTTAATATTCAGAAATAGTATTTTTAAAAATTTAATGTTTATAAATAATTATTATAAACATTATTGTTATTATTATTATTATTGTTACTATATTGTTTTTTAGTATAGTTCAAAAAATATAATTAAAACTGCAATAATTGAAATAATGATGATAATGATGATGATAATGTTTGATAATATGATGAAAACATAATGATGATGATAACGATAATGATGATATTCATAATAATAATGATGGTAATGATAGGAATTGTGTCCATATGTAATAAAAAGGTAAAAAAAATCCAAAATCGAAAAAGCGGCAAAATCTAGCGAAGTATAGCATTTGAGAGTATACTGCAAAATGAAGTTTTTCCATTCATTTATGTTTTTGCAATTATTAGGGTAATAATGAAATATTAAACCAAATTGTATTAATCATGCCAATAATGATGATAAAGTTGGAAAACATTTGAGATATTAATATTATTACTATTATGAAAATTATTATTATTATATATTATATTATTATTTTATTTTTATTATTATTTTATTATTATTATTATATTATTATTATTGTTATAGTATTTTTATTATTATTTCTTTAATTATTATTATTATTGCCAAAATAATTATATCTGAAATAATAAAAATAATAATAAAAATATATATAATAATAAAATCTTTAAATTTTATTATTATTATTATTATTTATTATCATTATTATTTTTTTTACTGGTAGTATCATTGCAAAAATAATTATTATAAGTAAAAATTACAGTAATAATGATATTAATTAAAATAATGATATAAAAAATTTAAATTAGAAAAACTATTTTTGAAATTTATTACTATTGTTAAACTATTATTTTTGTAGTTATTATTATTATAGCTGTAGCTTATATATTATAACCCAATAAATGATAATAATTGATATAATGAGTAATAATTTCAATAATGATGAATATGATGGTAATGATGAAAATTGATGATAACGATAATACTGTTTGATAATCATGATAATAATAATGATATTAACAGGATTGTGTCCATATATGATAAAAAAGGTAAAAGAAAAAATCACGAAAGTCGAAAAAAAGCGCAAAATCAGCGAAATTACTTTTAGAGAAAACTCCAAAATGACGTTTTCCGATTCATTGATGATTTCGAAATTATTAGGGTTATAAAATTTTAATAATTAATACAAAATCATGATAATAATGATGATAAAGTGGAGAATAAAGGAATTTCGATAACTTTTATGATTTTAAATTTATTCTGTTATCATGTTTATAATTAATTTTATTATATTATGTTGTTGTTGTTGCTGTTATATTAGTATAGTAGTAGTAAATAGTATAGTAGTAGTATGATTATTATTAATTAGTAGTATTTTTGGGCCCCCCAAAATTATAATGAAATTGATAAAAATAATAAAAATAAGTATAAAATAATAATAATATCGTTATATATTGTTATTAATATTATTATGTATTGTTATTATCATTATTTTTTTTATGTATATAATTGCAAAAAAATTATTATAACAGTAATTTACGTAATAACGATATTATTAAAAAATGATATAAATAATATTATAAATAAAAACGTTTTTATTATAATTATTATTTTATTACTATTATTTTGTAGTTGATGTTAGTATATTTTGCAAATTGTATTATAAACTGCAATATTGAAATAATAATGTTGATAATGCAAAATGATGATAATAATTGCAATAATGATATAATGATGATGATAACGAAAAATGATGATAATTATGATAATGACGTTTTCGATTCATTTGATGATTTTGGCTATTTGGTAATTGATAATAATTACCGAATTTTTAAAATATGACAATATGAGAAAAAAGTGAGAATAAAAAGAATTTGGATAAAAAATTGATGATTATTAATATTATTACTATTATCTTTATTATTCTTTAAACTTTTATTATTATTATTATTATTATTATCATTATTATTATTATTATCATTATATTTTTATCATTATTATTATTATTTTTTATTATTGTTATTATTTTATTGTTTTTGTTGTTGTTGCTGTTGTTGTTGTTGTTATTATCATTATTACTATTATATTATTATTATTTATTATTATTATTATTATTATTACTTTAGTTATTATATTATTGCCAAAAAATTATTATAATGAAATAATAACAATAATAAGAATAATAATAAGTATAATATAATAATAATAAGTATAATAATAAATAATAATTGTTATAATATTGTTATTATTATCATTGTTATTATTATCATTATTATTATTTTTACTGGTAGTAAAATTGCAAAAATAATTATTATAGCAGTAATATTACAGTAATAACGATATTAATTAAAATAATGATATAAATAATTATTATAAAAGTGTTATTTTTGTAATTATTATTGTTATTTCTATTATTTTTGTAGTTGTTATTAGTATAGTTTGAAAAATATATATTATAACTGCAATAATTACAATGATAATGATAATAATTGCAATAATGATAATAATTGCAATAATGATGATAATGATGATAATGATCATGATAACGATAATAATGATGATAACAAGAATTTCATGATCCTTTTCAATAAAATGATGATAACTATATTTTATTATGAAGATGTCTTTGGGATGTAAGAACGGCTAGTATAACACGTTAAAATATGAGAGGAGGTCGCAGGCTTATCAGTCGTTCTGCGAAATTTTGAATTATTCTTATTAGGTCTGCACCTTTGTTATATTATGCATTTGTAAAAAAAAAATTAAAGATACTGATTATAATCTTTGCGATTATTTCATCATTACCTCTGAGCAAGAAGAGGTGGTTGTTTAGGTGTTCAGGCGTAAATACGAGGGGGAGGAAACCCGTCTTTGACCAGGTGTAGATACCTTGGAAACCCTATTAATGCTCTCTAAATAGAATAAAACCAGCGACTTTTCAATCTATTAGGTAATTAACCTTTTAGTTTTATAAGCATGAAAGGTGTAAACATATGAAATAGTGGTAATCGCATTTTACATTTACACAGAAAATTTAAGCCTGTTATTTGTGTTCCGCCCGCCCAACAATATCAATAGTTGCCAGCATGGATATATTGCCGTCAATGGTATTAAAGCCCTGTTTAGTCGTTTGGTGAGTGAACAGTGAGTGACAATACGCCAGGAAGAAAAGAAGATATTCAATGGAGAAACCCACGTACACTGCAAATAATAAATGATCGCCACCTGGAGATATCACCGCGATGAAGAAACGGGTTAAGTTCCGTAATCCACTGGTGACAGACTGTCATTTAAGAGGAGGATACGACCGAGACAAAAGAATTATCTTCCAGACAGCTCTAACTTATCGCTACATAGATGGTCCTGACACATGCCCTATCAAACATCCAAGAGCTGCCACCGGTGAAGATGATCTATCCAATATATTCTCATCATTGCACGGTTTCGATCTTGGCAACGGGTCATCGCACGGTGAGAGGAGTTTGTTGGCATGCGGTAGTAATCAGACAATGGAGAGTTTTCCCTCGTCTGCACCGCCTCCGTTATATGCTGACTTGATTCCTCTCATTGACTTAACAGAAGACGATGAGGATTCGACAGCATGCAGTGATAGTAATGCAGGCACGGGTTAGAATTTTTCCTTGTCATCTGCATCATATGCAGGGTGGGAAAAAAATGTATGTGTGTGTGTGTGTGTGTGTGTGTGTGTGTGTGTGTGTGTGTGTGTGTGTGTGTGTGTGTGTGGTGTGTGTGAGCGCATTGTATAGTGTTTATACAATCAAAATAAAAGCATATATTGTATAACGAGTTTTTATAATCCTTTACACTTAATTGTATTCTTATCTCTGGTACAGTGAGAGAGGAGCAGAAATTATCGGTCATTAGCAGACCTGTGTGACCTATTTATTATTGATTTTGACAGTTTCAGTCATTAGGAGAGACGGTTTCCCTCGTCTGTAACAGAATCAATTTTCGATCTCGGTACAAGTTTAAACATGGTGAATATTGCGGTGAGTCATCTGTAGCATCTGCCTACGGGTAATGATTTCGGTTACGGATATTGGTCATCTTTCTGTTATGATGTACTATTTTGGACTGTAAGGTGTGTGTGCTAGTCATCATTAGCTATGGGCTAGTGGTTACCTCGTGATCATTAACCTGCTTTCACTCTCGACAAGGTTGTGTGGTTACGCGGTGATCATTGATCTATGTCAACCTGCATTGGAGGGGATACTCGTCTGTAGTACATCATTTGTTTCATTATTTCTCTTATGATGCGTCATGTACGAACATAAAATGCACATGTGAAAGTAGGTTAATGATTTCCGGGTATTGATTATGTTGTTGTGGACATTGGTTGCGGTTTGTGGTTTGTGGTTTCGTCAAGGTCACTGATTACGTCACGGTCACTGACCTACTTTCACATTCATGTACGTAGGTGAATGTGTTTAATTGTGTCCACCTACCCACTACTATTATTATTGTTATTATTATTATTATTATTATTATTATTATTATTATTGTTATTATTATTATTATTACTATTATTATTATTATTATTATTATATTATCATTATCATTATTATTATTCTTATAATCATTATCACTATTATCATTATTATTAGCATAATCATAAAAAAAAAAGATATTATAACTGTTATAATCACAATAATAACGATAATAATTGAAAGAATGACATAGATAATTACCATAAAACCGTTATTATTGTTATTTTTATCATCATCATTATTATTATTATTATTATTATTATTATTATTATTATTATTAGTTTCATTACAAAAAATATATTATAACTGCAATAATTGCAGTAATAATGATAATAATGATGATATTGATGATAATAATTACAATAATGATGATAAAGAGGGTAATAATGATGATAATGATTATGATGAATATAATAATGATGATAACGATGATAATAATGATGATAATAACAGTAATCGCTTCCATAATTATAAAATTAAAAAGGAAAAATTAAAAAATCCCAAAAGTCGAGAAAACGGCAAAATCTAGCGAAATATATCCTTTTGAGATTACACTCCGAAATGCTGCCTTTTAGATTTCAGTGATGATTTTGGCAATTATTAATTTTATTATTATCATTAATATTATTGTTATTATTATTATTATTATTATTATTATTATTATTATTATTATTATTATTATCATTATTATTATTATTATTACTTTTATCATTAGTATTTCGATATAAAAATGTATTATAACTGGAATAATAACAATAATAATGATAATAGTAATATTGCTAATTATAATACTAATTATATTACTAATTATAATATTGTTATTATTATTATTATTATTATCATTATTATTATTTTTATTATGAGCATAATTACAAAAAATATATATATATTATAACTTCAATAATTACAATAATAACGATAATAATTAAAATAATGATTTATTATAATTATTATAATATCATTATTATTGTTATTCATATTGTTATTATATGTAGTAGTTGTAGTTGTATGATTACAAAAAAATATATTATAACTGCAAAAATTGCAATAATAATGATAATAATGATGATATTGATGCTTTTATTTTGGTGCTGCAATGACGTTGTCTTTTTTTATAGTTTCTACCGATAAACCTGAGCTGCCCACTTATTTGAATCGTGTTAATTGAAGGTCAGACGGTGTTTCACATTCATTTTGTATTATAATACTTGTTGGCAGTTGCCAGCGTGTAATTAACATCTTAGTAATACAATGTAAGCATCTACTAGTCTTTATATTTCCACACACTTGTTGCAATAATGATGATAATCATGATAATAATGATGATAATAACAGGAATTGTGTCCATATATAATAAAAAAGGTAAAAGAAAAAAATTCCCAAAAGTCGAAAAAGCGGCAAAATCTAGCGAAATATAGCCTTTTGAGAGTATACTCCAAAATGACGTTTTTTTCCATTCATTTGATGATTTTGGCAATTATTAGGGTAATAATGATAATAATTACCAGAATTCTATTAATCATGACAATAATGATGATAAAATTGAGAATAAAGAGAATTTGGAAAACATTTCATTATTATTAATATTATTATTATTATTATTATTATTATTATTATTATTATTATTATTATTATTATTATTATTATTATTACTTTGGTTATTAGTATTATTGCCAAAAATATATTATAACTGTAATAATAACAATAATAATAATATTAATAATAATAATAATAATAATAATAGTTATAATATTGTTATTAATATTATTATTGTTATTATTATCATTATTATTATTTTGACTGGTAGTATAATTGAAAAAAAATAATTATTATAACAGAAATGATTAAAGTAATAACGATATTAATTAAAATAATGATATAAATAATTATTATAAAAACGTTATTGTTGTTGTTATTATTGTTATTAATATTATTATTGTAGTTGTTATTGGTATAGTTGAAAAATATATATTATAACTGCAATAATTACAATAATAATGATAATAATTGCAATAATGATGATAACAATTGCAATAATGATGATAATGATGATAATAATGATGATAACGATAATAATTATGATAATCATGATAATTATGATGATAATAACAGGAATTGTGTTTATATATAATTAAAAAAAGGTAAAAGAAAAAAAAATCCCAAAAGTCGAAAAAGCGGCAAAATCTAGCGAAATATAGCCTTTTGAGAGTATATTCCAAAATGACGTTTTTTCCATTCATTTGATGATTTTGGCAATTATTAGGGTAATAATGATAATAATTACCAGAATTCTATTCTATCCATAATGATGATGAAAGTGAGAATAAAGAGAATTTAGATGACATTTGATGATTATTAATATTATTACTATTATCATTATTATTATCATTATTATTATTTTTATTATTATTATTATTATTATTATTATCATT
>NW_023642710.1:82605-87605 GCF_015228065.2 Penaeus monodon | reverse complement strand
TTTCTCTGTTTCCTATACCACCCCTGGCTTCTCAATACTTTTATTCATCACAAACCAAAAAAATTTTAAATTTTCCTCCTGTTCAAGAGTCCAACAGCGGTCTTTACAATTTTTTTTTCTCAGCATTTCATTCGTCTTCTTCTCTGTCCAGCTAATACGTATACTCGTCTGTAACACACATTTCAACTATTGACTTTTTTTGTCATTACTTCAGCCCCCGACACTCAGAACCTATGATGAAATTTGGGAAAACTATGGTTCAAAAACCTCAGTTTGTTCGTAAGGGAATGTTTTGGGTCTTTCAGATTTATTGAAGCAATTTGGGTTTTTTTGGGGAAATGGCAATTCTTCTTTTATCTCCGGGAATCATCATATGTATTATTTAAAACCTCCAAAAAATGAACTCTTTCAATTTTCCAAATCATTCCTGATTGAACTTTTCATCTTTGTTCATTCCCGGTTATTTTTGAATCTTCATGATTTAGTTTTTTTGGCATTAAGAAAAAACCCACCCTTTTTGCTTGCTTCTCTAACTTTATCAGTATTTGTTATATTTCAGTGATATGGGCAATCAAAACATAATCGGCGTACCTTAATTTGTTTTTTGACCCCTCCAATTCAGTTCCTTAAAAATTCTCTAAGCACCCTCATAATTGAAAATATAGTTAAAGAGGTGCGGAGACAAAATGCAACCCTGTCGCACGCCTTTTTTTGACTTCGAACCTTTTCTGTTCCCCTAAGGGGTTTCTTACAGCTGTTGTTTTTTGGTCAACATGGCTTTTATTATTTTGGATGATGTTTTTTTGGAAAATATCTTTATGTTATTCCAGAGGACATTGTGATCAACAGTATAAAAAAGCTTTCAATAATCGATAAACACGGGTATAGGTCTTTTTGATTTTCTCTGTTTTTTTTCTATGATCAATTTTAGATTTAGAATCTGTTTTGTACTTTTCCAGGGCGAAAACCTGCTTTTCGTCGCTTTTTCCCCTCTTAACTTCAAAATTTTTCTTTCAGCAAAAATTTTCAAAGAAATTTTGTGCTTGATTTTTTAATCAATTTTTCCATATATATATTATAATTTTTATAAAATATATTATTATGTCCATGCATAATATATACACAAAATAATAGTTTTTAATAAAATAATAAAACCCTATTGCACGCCAGTGGGGCTTTGTTCCCGTGCGAAACATGTTTACATGAAAAGGATGACCTGGGCATTGTTAACATAAGGGACGGGCAAACGACGGAACTGCTGTGAGCGGAGGAGCGGGGAAAAACCAAGAGAGCGGTTGGGGGGGTCCTGTGAAACCCCTGTGTGCCATTGTGACCTGATAAAATTTGTGTTGCCCTGTTATAAGCTTTTTCATGCGTGTGACATGCGGTTTCCCCCCTATTGTCTATAGAAAAGTGTAGGGGGAAATAATTTTTTAAATAAAAAAAAGACTGTCATTTTGTGTTTTTTTGTGCCCCTTTTCGCCCCTTGGGGTTTCCCTGTGGTGTTGTGGGGCGCTGTGGTGTCGGGCCTCTTGGAATGTTCGTGTTCACGACCCTGTGGATAGCACGCCGTCTGCCAGCCTGCCCTTTGGGTTTTGGGGGGGAGAGTGGGCGGGTCGGCGTAACAAATGGTGTCAGGATGGGGTTTGTGATATTTGATCAGTGGGGAAAGAGCCAATTTTTCATGTCGTCCAAAAAGGGGCAGCCATGAGGGGGAGGAGGCTAGACTGAGGCAGGCACGAGTGAGGGAACCAGCCCGAGGCCTATCACTCCATTGCGGTTTAGGGGGGAAATGGCACAAAGGGGAAAGGCGGGGTCACGAGGTAGTAACTTGCAAACAGAAAGGCAGACGGGTTCTGGCAAAAGATGCCGAGGTCAATTTACTGGGGTCTGCCCGGGGTCTGTGGCAGGAAAACCCCCCGGCCCCCGCAGGCGGTCGGAGCCCGTGGGCGTGGTCCTTGTTTTACGCTTTGCAGGACCCGCAGCTGCAAATCTCGTCAAGAGGCACACCCCGAGGGCCTGCAGGTGGGCGGCAGGGCCTTGGAGTTCGAGGGCCTTCCCGAAGGGAAAGAGTGGCCTAGGGCCAGCTGCTCAGCCCCGCCCATGACCTTGGCCGGAAAGGAAAGGGAGAAGGTAGTATTGAGGAAGGTGACCTACACTTTCCCCAAAGGGTTTTGTTGGGGCTGCAGTGAGGAAAGGAAGACTAGTCGGTGTCGGGGGACGGGAAAAACCTCCCTCAAGGACATTTGAGCCCTTTCCCCAGTGCTGCAAGGACTTTGGCAGGTTTGGTCACCCTCAAGTGCATGTCCCAAGGGTAAGGAAATGGTAAGGAGGAAAATCACAGCCCCGGGGAAGGGGGCCCAAAACCCCGCCGTCCTCGGTTCCCGGGCCCGACTTTGGGAAATGCCGTCGAACCAGCACGTGCAGGTGGGGGGCTCAAAAGATGGGAAAACCAGCGCCTGATGTGGACACTGGGGGTAGAAACCCTAGGCGGGCCCGATAGTTGGCCACTATGCGATTCCAGAGCACCACAGAGACTGTGGTGTCACCGGGCACGTGTGCAGCTCAAGGGGGCCCGTGGGGGCTCGTATTTGGCGTGGGCAGCAGGTGCAGGGCTGCGGTGTATGTGGCCAATCTGAAAGAGAGTTTTGGCCTGGGCTACCCGCGCAAGTAAGGGGGTGCGCCTTGGCGGAAGCGGGAGGGTGCCGGTGAAGATGGCCCTTGCTTCCCGGGTTTCTGTGCAGAGGTAGTTACGGCTGAGCGACTGCCCTGCCCCCAGGACAGAGTCTGAATCTTGGGGTCGGGTGTCAAGATGATGCGGGAGCAGAGGCCTGTGGGGCCCTTCAAAAAACCCCACTGGTGATTGTTTGGACCCGGGGAGGGGTTTGTTAAGTGTTGGGACTAAAATTCTCCCCATAGGCCCAGAAGGGGCCAGCTGGTGCAAAGTGGGCACTTGTGGGAAAGGGGGATCCAAAGAGCCCGGGAAGGGCCATACACGGTGGTAGCAGCCCTTCCGAGTCACCTTCGAATTCGCAGAGGGCGAAAACCCCCCGTCGGTTTCCGGGACCGGCTGTGTGTTACCCGGCCAGGAGCTACTCCGGGGCCCTGGTAAAAAAGATGAAATTACCCAGTAGCGGCTTTTTACCTAGCTGCCCGGTTGTCCCGTGGACCGGCTGTGTGTTACCGGGGCCGGAAGCTACCTGGGGCCCCTGGGAAAAGAAGATGAAGTTAGCCCCAGCACGCCGTCTGCCTAGCCTGCCTTGCGTTGGTGGCAGAGAGATGAGGCGGTCGGCGTAACATTATTATTATTATTATTGTTATTATTATTATTATCATTATTGCAATTATTCCCATTATCAAAATTATCATTATAATAGCAATTTTATCAAAATTATCATTATAATAGCAATTTTATCAAAATTCTCATAATTGTCATGATTAATAAAATGGTGCTTATTATCATTATAAGCCTAATAATTACATAAATCATAATTGAAATCGAAAAAGGGCAGTTGGGCGTACTCTGAAAAGGCAAGATTTTGCCACTTTATCTATTTTTGGCATTTTTTTTATCTTTTTCCTTTTTATCATAAATGGACACTATGATTGTTATCATCATCATCATTAGTTCCTTTCCATGGAGAGTGCTGTGTTACCTTTTAGGTAATCATTCTCTCTATTTATCCGGGCTTGGGACCAGCACTGACTTGGGCTGGCTTGGCCACCCAGTGGCTAGGTAGGTAATCGAGGTGAAGTTCCTTGCCCAAGGGAACACCGCGCCGACTGGTGACTCGAACCCTCAAACTCAGATTGCCGTCGTGACAGTCTTGAGTCCGATGCTTTAACCACTCGGCACCGCGGCCTATATATATATATATATATATATATATATATATATATATATATATATATATATATATATGTATATATATATATGTGTGTGTGTGTGTGTGTGTGTGTGTGTGTGTGTGTGTGTGTGTAATATTGGTTGAACTGATGCCCAACATTGGGCCTCAATTTCTGTTCCCTATGCCCTCCACTCAACAACAGCAACGGGGATAGAATTGGGGGAGGGGGGGGGGGACTTTAGTTAATGGGAGAAGGAAGTTGTGTCCTTACTGACATTCATCAACAGAAATCAGATTTAGATTTAATGTTATCATTAATCTTTGAGGTCAATTTGAGGGATATTGGTAGTGGCTTTGCAGGCCTGTTAACCGTCATCAGTATTAGGAGCATGTTATTTCCATCGGAAAAAAATCAATATAAGTAAACGGTTACTCTGAATTTATATTAATTCATTCACTATAAATAAAATCAATTTCATGAGAACAAATCAAATAACTAGGAAATTATAACAATAATTATATATTAAGAATATTTTACTTCACAAAGCTGATACATGCAGAGCACCTCTCATGCCTGCTGCATGAGATTCTAAATATCACTAATGTTGTGGTGGTGCCTTGGCACCTAACACAAAATATATTATGGATATAGAAATATAAAAAGAATATCTTGCAACATAACAAGAATGTAAATTCAAATATGAGATGATGCCAAACATATGATTTTCACCTTAATTCTAATAAATTTCTTGGAAACTAAAGTGAAAGTTTTGACAGCTTAAAAAAATATTTACAAATATTGAATATAATCTACATATTCAGCTACTACATATTTTTAAGCCAAACTTAATTTAATAACAGAAACATCATAAAGGGAGACTGGTATATGCATATGTGGACGAGATGTAATCAATTAAATCAACTAATGATCAGTCAAACCAAGGCATCTTTGCACAGGTATGTCTATTCCATCTTGATGAAAATCCTAGTTGGCAACTCCTAAACTAAACCCCTGCCTCATCATCTTCAATTCATTCATTACAAATATATATATATATATTTTTTTTTGTCTTGGTTTCTTTTCATTATTTTTTCTATTGTTATACTGAACCATTTTACAAGAAAATGCACTGATATAACACTTAGCATTAA
>NW_023642710.1:60000-82505 GCF_015228065.2 Penaeus monodon | reverse complement strand
ATATAGATTATATAATATTATATATAGATTTTATATAAAATAATATAAATATATAATTTTTAAATTTTTATATAAAATAAAATATATATAATATATATACATATATATTTTAATAATATTAATAATATATATATATATATATATATATATTATATTTATAATCACACATATTTATACACACATACACACACATACACACACACACACCCACACCACACACACCCACCACACACACACACACACAAACATATAATAATTTTATATAATATATATATATTTTATATATATATATATATATATGTATATGTTGGTGTGTGTTTTCTTGTGTGTGTGTTGTGTGTGTGTGGTGTGTGTTTTGTGTGTGGGTTTTGGGTTATGTGTGTGTGTTTGGTGTGTCTATGCGTCATATATATTTTAATTATATTATATATATATATTATTATTAATATATTATATAAAAAATTATATATATATATTAATATATATTATTTAATTATTATAATATAAAAATATATATTTTATATAAAATATATAAAATTATATATAAAATTATATATATATATTTGTGTGTGTTTTTTTTTTTTTTTTTTTTTTTGTGGGGGGTTTGTGTTTTTTTGTGTGTTTTTTTTTGTTTGTGTGTGATGTAGTAACATGTATTGCAATGTAATATATATATATATATTATATATATATAGATATTTTAATAAATTTAAATAATATATACGTAAATTATATATATAAAATATATAATATAAAATATATATATTATTATATATATATGTATACACACACACTACAAAAACACAAAAACACGGCCCCGCATAAACACATACATACCCCACCAACACAACAAAACACACACGCACATATATATATGTATATATTATATATTTAATATATATATATATATATATATATAAAATTTATATTTTGATGATAATATTTTATATTTAAAATATATATTAAAATAGTATGTATAATATAAATTATTATATATATATAAAATTATATATAAAAAAGTATGTATATTTATACATATTTTATAATAATTATATAATATAAATATATTATTTTATTAATATTAATAATGTGTGTGGGGGTGTGTGTGTGTGTGTGTGTGTTGTTTTGTTGGTTTGTGTTATTATGTGTCTGTCCCTCATATATATATATATATATATTATTATTATATATATATATATATAATATATTTTTTTTATATATTTTATATAATTTGAATATTTTATTTTTTTCATATATTTTTATATTATTTATTTATATATATATTTATTATTATATATTTGGGGTGTGTGTGTGTGTGTGTGTTTTGTTTTTTATATGTTTTAACACGCGTATATATATTATATATAATATTATATTATATATATTATATATATATATATATATATAAAAATAATATATTATTTATTTTTTTAATAATTTTTATATATATCTATTTTTTTAATATATATTTTATATTTAAATATATTTTTTTTTGGGTGTGTGGGGGTGGGTGTTTTGTGTGTGTTAGTATGTTACACGCGTATATAATTATTATATTTATATATAATATATATAATATATATTATAATTATATATATATATATGATGTTTTTTTATACTACATCTGTAACATATTTTATGATCGTTCATCAAGGGGCTAATCCGACGGGGGCGCATGGCCCCGCATCCCCTTTCGTTTTCCACCACGAGGATCCCTCGAAGCAAGTCCCAGGCGGGCCCCACGGCCCATCTCAATTCCTCGCAAAGGGTCTGATCTTTGGGGCCCAACCCATGATCCCCAGGTCGTCCACATTTTCTCCCCCCCCGGGGGTTTGTCCCAGAGAGACAACCTGGGGGGAGGGACGTCCATGGGGAGACGAGCTAGGTGACCATATACCCGATTTGGGCGATCCGGATTATGCAAGAACAAGGTCCCATGCCAGTCTCACGGTGTAACCGGGTTGGACACGCGGTCCTGCCACTGTCCCCAATGATCCGGCAAGGGGACTTGTTACAAAAGGCATAAGGCGAGACCCAAACGGGGATAGGTCCGGGTTTTCGCTTCCAGGGAGCAAACGGGCAGTATCGGGGCCTGAAGACACCAGCTTGGCCCTTCTGCATAGGTAGCGACACCCCAAAGCTCTTGTTGATTGAGTTCATGGCTGATTTCCTGGCTGACAGGTATGGACTACGTCCCAAGGGTATTTAAAACTTTCTGAAACTTCAGCGTCCTCGCTGCAAGCAGGACGACTGAACGGGTTCCCCTAAAAGGCCCCAAAAATTCCTGAATCTTGGTCGGGGCAAGAGACCTTGGGCCTGGGGGCTCACCTCATTGCTAAATGCATAAGAGCCGCCAAAGTGACTCCGGGGGACTCAGGATGGGATGGCAACATCGTCGGAAAAGTCAAGGTCCGAGACCTTAATATTGCCTATGTTGCTCCACACTGATTTGGCTAGTAGTCTGCCCCTTACCAGGGCCAACAGGGTTGAAAAGTGTGGGTGCAAGGAGCAGCTTTGCCTCACCACGAATAAACAGGGAAGAATTTGACATACCCCACCACATTTACAGCACTTTCAGTCCAGATAGAGGTTTGCTATGGGCCCAAATAATCGGGTTTCGGACTTCCCCAAAAAGCCTCAGGATTTCCCTGTGATTCCCCGATGCACCGAGTCAAATGCCTTCTTAGGATGTATTTTGCAAGCAACCCACAAAAAACTCAGACGTCTTTCCAAAATTTACTCAAGCGTGTATACGGTCTTCGTGGATTTGGGAGGAGAAAAAATCCAGAGCTCCGGTTTTGATCCCTCAGTAGGGGTTGGGGATCCTTTTTCAAAAGAATGTGAGCGAGAACCTTCCCGGGATCTGAGCAGTGTAATCCACGGATTTGCTACGCCCAAAAGACCCCCTTTTCCCCTTCCAGAGAGGGTGACCACCCCCCTCACAGGTCAGGGGGAATGGCCAACTGCCAAAATGGCAGTCGGACTTATGCAGGCCCCCAAGAATAGGTTCCCCCCCAGCTTTTAGCATTTTCAGCAGGGTACTAATCCTCAGCATTCCCATCTTCAGTTTGGAAATCGCCTCCAAACCTCTGTTAGGGTAGGAGGTTCCTCGCTGAGGGTGGGTCTGGCACAGGCACTGAGACATCGCTTGACCAAGGTAACTGTTGAGGGTCTACGGGTACAACTTTTCAAAATCCGCCACCCGGATTGGCTGCATCACTGTGAGGGGGGCTTAGAGTTCATTTTTTCTCAGTTTTGGGTAGCAGGGCGAAGGTCTTTCCAAAGAAATGCCCTCAACCTCCTCGAAAATTTCCTGTGAACTGTTCCTTGTCCCTTTCACAGGTTCCGAGCCTACACACCATGGAACGATGCAAGACCCGATTTCCCCCTTTAGCCGACCCCTTGCGACATGTTCAGTGGCCTTAATGTCTCCAGGGGAAAGGAATTCTGCCTGCCCTTGGGGGTAAGCCCAAAGGACCCTGGCGCTTCGGGTTAGCGCTTGAAAAACTCCCACAGAGCAATTTTTTTGTCAGGTTTTGAGTTCTGTGAATCGGTCAGAGTGTCAGGTGAACCCACGGGCCACCCCTCCCCCTCAGTTTGTCCGATGAAACACCTTTGGGGGGGCCCTGGAGGGACGGGGGGTTTTTTAAGTGGACCCGCAGATAGCCACAACCACCCTTTGGGCGGTGCCACAGAACTCGGCCCCGGTAAACCCCCAGTTCTGGAGGATCCTCCATCGCGTGCTAAAAAAAGTGGTCGATCTCCTTGGGGCCCCGCCCCGTTCACTGTGCCAAGTCCAGCGTGCGGGTTGGAAAACCGCTGGGGACTAGGTGCCAGAGTCCCATTTTCTGGGGACCTAGCAAAGTCCTGGAGAAGGAGGCTATTTTCGCGCTGGATCAGCTCCCGGCCATGGGAGCCGACAGACACTCGTAGCCAGCTTTGGCACAGCCAGATACTGCATTTAAGTCACCAGAACTGCGAATATTCGCCGGGGGGAAAATTTTGCCACGATGCGATTTGGCATAAACGCCTCTTTTTACATCAATTTTTTTATACACGGTGGAGCTATTTCAGCAATAAAAAACGTGAAACCAAAAAGCATCCTTTATCTCAAATTTCCCTAATTGTTCAACTACCCAGGGCTGAGTCGGTGGAGATGGCTTGGCTACACCTGGAGGTGGGACCCTCGCTGCGGCCCAACACATTTGGTGTAACCACCCACACTGATCGGCCGTACCAGGTTTTCCACCTCTGAGAGGGGAGCCAGCTCAACTCCCAGTCGCTTCAACCCGGATAGCAGAGGTAACCGCTCTCCTGCCGCAAGGAACCAGTGTTTAAGCGCCTACCCGGAAAGACCTGAATTAAACCTCGGAGGGCCGGCTATGCCCCGTGGGGGTTTCCCCAGGGCTTTTCCCCACAACTTCTGGTGGGTTTGGGGCCTGCCGGGGGCGCGGCGGGACGAGTAACTTCCCTTCCAAACCTGCCACCCCCCCATTTTTCCCTCCCAGCAGGGCCCACACCTGCCTTACTTTTGGGTGGGAAGGGACACCCCCTTCCCCCCGCTTTCCCTTTATAAGCGACGTTTCCAGGGGTTTTTTCTGGGGAGAGGAGGACGGCAAGGCCCCCCCTCCCCGAGTGCCCCATTACTGCAGGGGGCTAGGGGGGAGGAGTTTTACGGAGCCAGACCGTGTCCCCACCCGGGTTTTCCATTGCTCCGTACCTCTGGGGCCTCGCTGCTCCCAGAACCCACAGATTTTTTCCTGGGACCGCAAGGGTCCAGTTTTTCCCATGGGTGGCCATGAGGGGGCACTGCAGAATCTTGATAGGGGGAGGCTGTGACTTGGCAGGGGAGATTATGCAAAAAACCCCCCTTTTTTTGCAGAGCTACCCGGGGGGGAAGCGCAAGCGGAAGGGATGCAAGCACTTTAAAACCCCATCTAGGATACCACACCATCACTTCAACACCTGCGCGTGAAGCACCCACCCCATATATATATTAATTTATATATAATATATATATTATAAATTAATATATATATATATAGTATATATGCATAAATTTTTATATAATAATAATATAATAATATAAAATTTTAATTTTATAAATATATATTATTATATATATATATGTATATAGGCATAAAATAATATTTTAATTTTTTTATAATATATATTTTAATATTAATATATTATATTTTTTATTAAAAATATATATATATATAAATATATATATATATATATATATATATAAAATTAATATATATATTTTATATATATTTTATATATATAGGGTTTGGGGTTTAGGAGGGAAACCGCAAAAGGGTTTTTGCTTATCTATAATCGTTTTTTTTGGGTTTTAGGTTACGTTTGGGTAGGATTTTTATGAAGCTTAGGACGGTTAGGGTTAGGTGAAAATCGAAAATTTGAGTTACTTTAAAAAAGTCCGTTTAGGTTGGGAACCCTTTTTTTTGGGTTAGGTTAGAATCCTTATTTATGGTTAGGTTGGGGGAAAAGTTTTAGATTAAATGGGTTTTTGGGTTTTAGGATTGGGTTGGTTGGGTTTTAGCTTAATTGGGTTTTGTGGATAGGTTGGGTTTAGGTTTAAGGGTTAAGTTAGTTTTAAAAAAAAAAGGGTTTTGGGAAAGGGTTTTAATTTTTATTTTAGGTAGGTAGGTTGGGGTTAGGTAGCTTAATTTTAAAGCTAGAAAGGGTTTTAGTTTAAGATTTTATTTTTTGGGTTTAGGTTTAGATTAGGTTAGGTCACTTTTTAGGTCAGGTTAGGTAGGGGTTTTAGGTAACTTTTATTTTTCAGAATGTTAGTTTTAAAAATTTTTAAAGTAAGTTGAGTTAGGCTAGAAGGGGTTTTTTTACATTGGTAGGGATGAAATTGGGTTTTTTAGGTTGGGTTTAGATATGAGCTAGGTTATTTTGAGTTTCATTTGGGTTTTTAAAAATATTTAAATTGGAAACGTAGGGAAAGGAAAGGTTAAAAAAATTTTAAAATTTTAGGGTAGAATTTTAGTTTTTTTTTAGGTTAGGTTAAGTTTGGTTAGGTTAGGTAGGGGTTAGTTTTATTTTAGGTCACTTTGGGAAATAGAATGGTAAGGTTAAAAACGTAAGGGTAAAAAAGGGTTTAGAAAAGGATAATTTTGGGTTTTAATTTGTTATTTTATTTCGAGGTATGGGAGTTTTTTAGGTTGGGTTTAAAAGGGGGTTAGGAAGGTTATCCCTTAGGTTAGAATGTTGGGTTTAGGTTAAAAAATTGAAAGGTTTAGTTTAAGTTAGAACCCTAAATTTTAAGATTAAAATTTTTTACTTTGGGGGGGTTGTTTATTTGATTGGGTTTCGGAAGGTTTAGTTTTGGCAAGTTTAATTTGAGTTAGGTTGGGAAATTTTTTGGGTTGGGTTAAATTTTTAAAGTTAGGCATAAGGATTTTAATAGACATATGGCAATATTTCATTTTTGGGGCCCTTTGGGGAAAAAATTCATTTGGGTATTAAATTTAGGTAAACGGGGAACTAACAAAAATAGCAAGAAATTTGTTGTTTTTTTAAAGGGTTTCCCAAAAAATTTATTTTGGATGGATAATAATAAATTTTTTCCCTTTTTTAAAAATTTTTCTTTTAGATTGGGTATTCTAAAATTTAAAACGAGAAATACTCCCCTACAAACCCCGATCAGTGTTTGTTTAGATGATTTGGGTTTTAAAATTTTTTCCCGTTCTACATGATCATTCTTTACCTTATAAAAATCGGTTTAATTGGGGTTTTTTAGGGCCTGTATTCCCCCCCCCCCCCCAAAAAAAAAAAAAAAAAAAAATTAAAATTTATATATACATATTTTTTTTTTTTAATTTTTTAACTTTTTTTACAACATACATACATATTATATATTATATATATAAAATATATACAAATATAATATATATAGATATATAAAATACACACACACACACCAAAACCACAAACACACACACACAAAAAAATTTATTATTATAATATAATATATATATTTCTATATATTATATATATTTTTATATATATATATATATAATATACATAAAAATTTTATAATAGATAAAACAAGCAATATATTGAAATTAAAAAAAATGGTGAAAGAGAAAAAAAATGAATCGGGCAGTTATTTCCCCAAAGTAATTCCCTTTTTATTAATCTACCAAACCCTAAAATAATAAAAATAACAAAATTTAAACCCTTTTCCTGGGGAAACCAATTTTTACTAATAAAATTTTTTTAAAATTCAAAACCAAACCCCAAAACCCAAATTTCACCTAACCAAAACCTTTCTTAAAAAATTTTTTTAATAGACATGGCTTTAACCCTAGCCTAAACTAAAACTAATAAAAAAAACCAAAACCAAAACCTAGTAATCCAAAACCTCCCCAAATTTGTAAAAACATAACCTAGCCAAAAACCTTAAATTAAAAACGAAACCCCACCTCCCCCCCTCTTACCCAAACCCACCCAACCAACCAAAATTTTAAACCTACCCTAAACCAATTAATCAAAACCTAATTTTTTATACACGAATTTTTCCCTAATTAGCATCCCAAAATCATTTTGCTTCATTTTTTTTTGGGCTTTACTATTGAGGTAAAAAAGCAAAGGGATTTCAAAATTAAAAATAACCCTAGGGTTTAGCCTCGTTGAAAGCAAAAAAACTTCTGCATATACTTTATACTTTATACATTTTTATCCTTAACTTCTAAGTATTCTAAGATTATCGCAAAGAAAAAAGTGTATAAGTAAAAATATACACAGTCCAAGGATTTTCTTTTCAATCAAAAATTCCCCTTTTCCCCTGTCTTTTCCATTTTTCCAGTATTTACTTTAATTCTTGCAATCTTGCTTTCCCCCCGCGTTAAATACAAAAGGGCAGAATTCGCTTTTAAGGGGAAATACCGTTTGGAAAATACAAAAAAAGGGAAACACTGTTTGGTGTTTCCTTTGTTTTTTTAGGTTAGGTTTACGTTATGTTATGTTGGGTTTTTGGGTTTTAATTTTCGATTAGGTTATTTTAAAATATTTTGGGGGTATTAGGTTTTGGGCTTTTTAACCCTATTTTTATGTTTGGTTAAGGATTTTTTAGGTTGGGTTTTAGTTGGGTTTAGGTTATTTTTAGTTTATCTCTAGGAAAAGGTTATTTTTAGATATGTCAAGTATTTTTAGGTTAGGTTATATTTATATTAGTTTTGGTTGGGATTAGTTGAAGTTAGTAGGTTTGTTGGGTTTAAAGGCTTTACTTTTAATTTAGGTTAGGTTAAATTAGGTTGGGTTTGGGGTTTTCCAGGTGGGGATTTTTTAATTTGATGGTGGGAAAACTTTAGACATCTAGCAGTGTTGATTTTGGGCCCCTTTTCCCAAAAAAAATTCTATTTTGTAAAAGGGCCCCTGTGGATTTTTTATTTTTTTTTTTATACTATGGGATTTTTCTGATTTTACAAAAAATATATGCTTTATTAGAAATTGAAGAGTATTTTAGTCGT
The DNA here is from genome assembly GCF_015228065.2 of Penaeus monodon. Taxonomy (NCBI): domain Eukaryota; kingdom Metazoa; phylum Arthropoda; class Malacostraca; order Decapoda; family Penaeidae; genus Penaeus; species Penaeus monodon. The sequence continues at coordinate 73,998 of NW_023642710.1, read as the reverse complement.
TTTAAATTTCATTCGGGGGTTTTAACAAATTTTCCGTTCCAATGTTTGGTCGTTAGGGGGTTTGGACCAGATTTTGCCTTTCTTTTTTTCCCCTTTTGGGCTAATTATAAATAATTACCCAAAAACCCAAATTTAAAACTAACCAAAAACTAAAAACGAACCTAACAAAAAAAAAGAAAAAATTAACCTAACAAAATATAATGAAATCAAACCCTAGCCAAAACCCTAACCTATTTTTAAAACCAAATTTTAACCTAACCTAACTCAAACTAAAAAAAATAAAACAGCCCAAAAACCAAACCCAAAATTTAAAACCAACTTAACTTAAACCTAACAAAATTTAAACCTACTCTCCCCCAATGTAACCCAAAACCAAAACCTACCTAATTTTCCCCTAAACCTAAAAAAAAAGCAAAACCCCTAAAATACCCAAAACTAATAAGAAATTTTAAACCAAAAACCTAAAGTTAAAAAGGGCATAATCTTTTTTAAACCCTTAAACCAAACCCCTCCCCCAAAAAGCTAACCTTCCCTTAAACCTAACCTAATCTATGCCATTTACCTTATGCAAATTTGACAACGAAGTAGTGTCGTGATTTAAGCTATGACATCCAGTATTTTTTTAACTTAATTTTTATGGTCATAGAAAAAGCCAGCAAATTTTTAAAATTTTATGCAAAACTGATAACTTACAGAAAAGTGTAAAAAACATACTTGGAGTACGGGTTTTTCAACTATTTTGGGCAGAACAGCCCAAATGATTTTTATAGAGGTAAACCCCATAAAAAGTGAAAAAATGAAGTTAAAAAAGGAAAAAAGGGATGCTAATTGAAAAATTTAAATGACAAAGTAGGGCTTAGATTAGGTTTTGGGTTTTCATTTTTTGGTTAGGATAGGCTAGGGTGGTTTAAGTTAGGGTTTGGTTAGGGTTAAATTTTGGTTTAAGGTAAGGGTTTGGTTATATTTATTGGGTTTTGGGTAGGGTTTGGGGAGCGGGGAATTTCTTTAAAATTGTAAATGTGCTTTCGTTTTTTTTCTTCCCCTATTTATTTTAAAAAAAATGTATATATGTATTTATATATATATATGATTATATATTATATATAATAATTTTATATATAAAATAAATTATTTATATATTTAATCGTCTTGGACGATCCTTTCTTCTTTCCCAAGGGAAATTTTTTTATATTACGAAATTTTTAAACATGAATGTCCCTGTTATTATCTTTTAAAATATATTTTAAATATTATATATATTATATATATTATATATATATATATATATATTATATATATATAAATAAAAGTCAAAAATATGGGGTTTAAATTTTTTCTTTTCTTTTTTTTGGGGATTTGAAACATACGAGAAACGAATAATGTAGTCATCATTTGTAAACCCCAAGTCCCTTTTATAAGGATAAAAAAAGATCATGTTTGAACGGGAAAAAATTTAAACGCAGAATCATTCTATACAAAATTTCGAACGTGCTTTTTTGGTGAATTATTACCCAATCAATTTAAATAAAAATAAAAAAAGAAATTTATTTTTTTCTATCCAATACAAGGTTCAATTTTTTGAAGGTTCAAAAGTCAAAAATGCTAGAAGTTTTTGTGTTTTTCCTTTCACCTAAATGAATAACCCAAAAAGCATTTTCCCCAAAAACCTAAAATGAATAATTTTTAAAAGCCAATTGTTTCCTTTATACCTAAAACCCAAACCCAAACTTTTTCCCAATCTAACCTAAAAACCCTTTGCTACATAAAGTAACAATTTAGTTTTAACCTTTTTGAACCCAGCTTTAAACTAACCTTTCGATTTTTGCCTAAACCCAACGATCCTAACCTTAAAACTCACTTAAAAAATAAACCCCTATCAACCCTTTCCCAAAACCCAAAACCCATACCTAACCCAAATTAACAAATTTAGTCCTAAAATTTAAAATTTCTAACCCCTTTTAAAAAAATCCCAAAGATCCTAACCAAAAAACCCTTTTAAACCTTTAAAAGTTTAACCCCCAAACTAAACCAACCCATATCTAACCTAAGCTAAAAATAATTTCCAAATTTCCCAACCTTTTCTAACATAACCTAAACTTTAAAAAAAACGATTCTACCCCAATATATCCCAACCTTTTTGAACTTTACGATTTTTAATCTAAAAAGTAATCTAAATTTCCCAACCCATACTTAAATTAAAAAACCCAGCCTAACCTAACCTAAAACACTCCAAACCTAAAAAAAATCTAAAAAATTACCTGGCCCCAAACCCAAAATTATCCTAACCAAAAACCCCAAACCCTTTTTAACCCCAACCTACCTGCCCTTAAAATTTTTTAAATTTTAAACCAAACTAAAAAATTTCAAAAACTTACCCCCAACCTAACCTAAAAACCCAACTAACCCCCACTAAAAGTAAATGTAACCTAACCAATCCCTTTTGGTTTTTAACATTTAACCCAACAATTTGACTTTAAACCCAAACCCCTTTTAAACTAACCTAACTTTAAAATAACCCAAACCCCAAATTAAATTTTTCGTTTCCTAAAGTTTAACCCAAAAGTATTTTAAATTTAAACCCAACCTTACCTAGTTTTTCCTATATCTAACTTGACCCAACCAACCTTTCACCCAACCAAAATAAAAATAAAACCTAACCCACCCAATCAACACAACCCAACCTAACCTAAGGGTACCTACCCCAAAAGCAACCTATCCAAAACCTAAACCCAACCTAAAACCCAAAACCCCAAATAAGCTAACCAAATATTAAAATGAATTAAACCCAAAACCCAACCTAAAAACCCCAACTAAGCTAACAAAACTAACTAGACCTACCCCACCTATTTTAAACAAAACCTAAACCCAACCCAACCCCCCAAAAAAAACGATTTTAACCTAACCAAAAAAACCCCTTTCTGTTCAACATTATCAACCATTTTAAAATAAAATAAAAAATTCTAACCCAACATAACACAACGTTTCTAGCCTTAAAAATACCCTTATGATTTAATTTTAAATAACCCAATTAACCTAACCCAATAAACTCAAAAACCAAAATTTTTCCTTATCTTACCCAACCTAACAAAACAAAAAAAAAAAGGCAGAGAGGGATAGCAAAACGAGAGGGAAAAAGAGAGAGGAGGAAAAGCAAGAGGGAGTGAGAGAAGGTTTAAAAAGGGGCAAGCGAAATTGGGGGCTAAAATGAAGAGAGAGAGGGAAAAGAGAGACAAAAAGGGGCAAGAGGGAGACAAGAGGGGCAGGGGGGTAGAGGTAGAGAGAAAGATAGAGAGAGAAAAAAAAAAAGAGAGAGAAAAGAGAAAGAGAGAGGAGACAGATTAATTTTAATATATATATATATATATATAATATTATATAAAATTTTATATATATATAAAATATATATTAAAATTTTATAATGATGATAATGGGTGATAACGATAATAACCCTTTATAATCATGATAATTTAAAGAGGGTAATAAAAAGGGGAAATTTTTGTCCAATATTAATAAAAAAAGGTTAAAAAGAGAAAAAAAAACCCAAAAGTCGAAAAAAAAACGGCAAAACCTTTGCGAAATATAGGGCCTTTTTAGAAAATATCCAAAAGGCTTTTTTTTCGACTTCTTTAGATTTTGGCAATTATTAGGGTTTAAAAATAATAATTACCAGGGAATTTTTATTAATCATTTACAAATAATGATGATAAAAGTGAGAATAAAGAGAATTCTGATAACATTTGATGATTATTAGTATTATTAATATTATCATTATTATTATTATTATTATTATTATTATTATTATTATTATTATTATTATTATTATTACTATTATCATTATTATTTTTATTATTATTTTTTTTTTAATCATTATCATTATTATTATTATTATTATTATTATTATTATCATTACTTTCATTATTAGTATTATTACCCAAACAATATCATAACTGTAATAATAACAATAATAATAATAAGTAGAATAATAATAATAATAGTCGTTATAATATTGTTATTGATATTAATATTGTTATTATTATCATTACTATTATTTTTACTAGTAGTATAATTGTTATTACTATTATCATTGTTGTTGTTATTAGTATAGTTGCAAAAAAAAAAAAATATTATAACTGCAATAATTGGAATAATAATGATAATTATCAATTATCATCATTATTTCAGTTATTATAATAATTGCAATAATGATGATAATAATTGCAGTAATGATGATAATGAAGATGACATTGATGATAATGATGATAAAGATGATGATAAAGATAGTAATGATGATAATCATGATAATAATGATGATGATCTGTGTGTGTGTGTGTGTTTATATCTATATGTATATATATGTATATAGATATTTATTTATTTATATATATGTATATTTATACATATATATATGAATATATAAATATATATATACATATATATATATATATATATATAAATATATATATATATATATATATATATATATATATATACATATACATATAAGCACACACACACACACACACACACACACACACACACACACACACACACACACACACACACACACACACACACATATATATATATATATATATATATATATATATATATATATATATATATATATATATATATATGTGTGTGTGTGTGTGTAAATATATATACATATATATCTATATGTATATATACATATGCATATATATACATATGTAAATATATATACATATATTATATGTATATATACATATATACATACTCATACTTATATATATGTGTGTGTATGTGTGTTTGTGGGTATGTATATGTATAAATCTGTGTGTGTGTTTATACAGGTAGATATTTATATGTATATATAATATATATGATTTATTATCGGAAGTAACAAATTCAAAATCCATCAGACACCACCAATAGAACAGCGATAGAGAGCTCAGGCGAGTCAATTGTCTTTGAGGATATTGAAAATTACGGGAAATCGTGGCGCTAGTGCTCGACACCCCTTGCGTGGCAGACACGCTCATCAAAGGAACCGAAACCGTCATAGCAAGAATTGATATGCAAACGGCGCATTGAAGGATCACGTGTATGCTCACCATCTGATAAACCCGCATATTCATTCTCAACATATGGAAACCCGTTACTGTGCCGTAAGGAGAGGGTCTCGCCCACACCTTTCAGATGGGAAAGACAAGGGCCTGCCCTGCCTGCCTCAGTTCCTCTTGACGAGATGAATCTATCGAGAGCGACTGAACAGGGCCCAGAGGGTAAGAGTTTACAAATTAGACTGTTGAGCAAACAGCGACAAATCCTAGCCAATGAAAACTTCAGAAAATGACGTATATTGTCATTCTGGTAGCCATTCTGTCATTTTAGTTGTCATATTGTCATTATGGTTGCCATATTGTCATGTCAATCTAGTTGCCATGTAATTATGGTTGTCATATCATTCTGGGTGCCATTTCGTTATCCCGGTTGTCATGTCATCTTTGTTGTCAAATTATTGTCATAATTATGGTTGCCATATTGCCATTCTGGTTGCCACATTGTCATTCATGTCACTGTAATTCTGATCGTCATATTGTTATTTTGGTTGCCATATTGCCATTCTGGTTGTCATGTTGCCATTCAGATTGCCACATTGTCAATCTGGTTGTTATAGTGTTACTCTGGTTGCCATATTGTCATTCTGGTATTCATTCTGTCATTCTGGTTGCTATATTGATGTATTTTTCCTTTTGACTCTCGCATGAAAACCATCTTGTATTAGAGACAGTCATTTTTTTATTACTAATTTTGTTTGTATATTGTGATCTTCTAGTTTATTATTTTACATGATGACTAATCAGTTAAAATGAATAAATTTAGAAATTTATAATTACATTTTTTATTATTAAACTGAATCGTTTGATTTCAGTCAGCAGCTGAAATTACGTAATTTTGTTGATTGATGATACACAATTGCTTCCGTTAACAATTAATTTCCTTGTTAATTTATCATTACGGTTATATGTCTAATCATCCATTCAGCAGATGATTTTGATCCACCCGGGCACTAATTACCCTCATTAATCCCCACTAATAAGGACAGGATAAGGATAAGCGAATAAGTTTGTTTATCATCATTTATTGTTTATTTACATATTCATTTTATAATGTTTTTTTTTTTATTATTATGTTTGTTATTCTTTCATGATTTAAATATATTGTTATTATTGTATCTGTTGTTTATTCACTTATCATTTTCATGATTGTATTCATTATTTATTTATATTTTTATTCTTAATGTTGCATTTATTATTTGATAATTAGTTTTTTTTATTATTGATACTATTGTACTCATCATTTATTCAGTATCTTTTATTACTGAATTTCTCCTTTATTTTATCTATTTCTATTTTTTTTACTACCGTAGATATTATTTCACTGTTCATTATATATTTCTAGTTATTTTTGCAATCAATTCTCAAATTATTGATTTTCTTATTTTTTTCCCTTTTTTCTTAATTCTTTATTTTATCGTCTTCATGTATTGTTTTTTCTTACAATTAATATATATATATATATATATATATATATATATATATATATATATAATATATATATATATGTATATATATATATACATATATATATATATATAATATATATATATTATATATATATATATATATATATATATATATATATATTTTTTTTTTTTTTTTTTTTTTTTTTTTTTTTTATTCAACTTATTCTTTTCTTATTATTATCATTAGAAATCTTATTCTCTTCTTATTGTTCCATTTTATTTGGATCGCTTCTTCCCCTTTTCGTCTTCTTTTTCTTTGTCTCATTCTTCCCTTATTGCTTCGTCTTATTTGGATCGCTTCTTCCCTTCTTCTGTTCCTTCCGAGTCTCCGGCTGCGCCTTCGAGCAGCGTCGTCGTTCCAGCCAATGAGAGAAGACTCCCGCTGGATGATCCAATGGCGGGCCTCCTTCCTCGTCGAGCCCCTCCTCCCCCTCCTCCTTGAGAATGCCATTGGTCGAGCCTCTATGTGAGGGCGGAGGTTAGTGTCAGTTGGAGGTGTGGCTGAGGGAAGAGAGGCGCCGAGGGGGCGGAGCCTCGTGCAGTTGGGGGTGCGGCCAGCATGAGAGGTGGGCGGGGTCAGAGGCGCACACACACACACACACACACACACACACACACACACACACATACACACACACACACACACTTACACACACACACACACACACACATACACACACACACATACACATAGACAGATAGATAGATTGATAGATAAATAGATAGGTAGATATGTATTCATACATATATGTGTGTGTGTATATGTACAGTATATATACACACACACACACACACACACACACACACACACACACACACACACACACACACATATATATATATATATATATATATATATATATATATATATATATATATTTATCTATCTATCTATTTATTTATTTATAGGTATATGTGCTTCTGTGTGTACAAGTATTTATATATCTATGCTTTATATGTCCAGTTAGCTAAGTGGTTATCTACCTATCTTCCTACCTACATTTATATCTACTTACCTACATATCTACCTATCTAGTTATCTACCTACCTACCTACCCATCTCTCTTGCTAGTCAACCTTCCTACCTGCCCATCTATCTATCTGTGTATCCACCAGCCTATATATCTTGGTTAAGTTAAGTTACGTTAGGTTTAGTATTTTGTTATATTACGTTAGGGTAGGCTTGAATAGGTTAGATTTGGTTTGGTTAGGTTTGGTTAGGTTAGGTTAGGTTAGGTTAGTTTTATTTAAATTAGGTAGGTTGGTTTTGGTTAGGTTAGCTGAAGTTTAGTTGGGATAGACTATGTTATTTTATGCTGTCTTAGGTTTAGTTGGGTTAGGATACGTTAGGTTAGTTAAGTTATATTAAGTTTAGTTAGGTTACATTTGGTTAGGTTAGGTTAGGTTTAGTTATCTTCGGTTGTATTAGATTAAAATAGGTTTAGCTATTTTGCTCTGTTATGTTATGTTAGATTAGGTTTTGATAGGTTAGATGTATTTATGTTATGTTCTGTTATATTATGTTAGTTTAGGTATAGTCAGGTTAGCTTTCGTTGGATGAGGTTTCGTTAGTTAATTTAGATTCGGTTTATTTAGGTCAGAGAAGGTTTAGTTACGTTATGTTGTGTTATGTTAGATTAGGTTTCGTTAGGTTAGGTTAGATTAATCTCATAAAGTTAGTATGGATTAGATTACGTTTAGTTTTACTAGGGTTTAGTAAGATTTGGTTTGGTTAAGTTAGTTTAAGTTAAGATAGGTTAGCTTTAGTTTCGTTAGATTAGCTTAAGTTAAATTCGATTTGGTTTAGTCAGGTTAGGTTAGGATAGAGTGTTTGCTACGTTAGAATAGTTTACATTTAGTTCAGTTAGTTTAGACTAAATTTAGGCTAGTTTAGGTTAGGTTTAGTTCGGTTTGGTGAGCTTAGTTTAGTTAGGCAAAGTTAGGTTAGATTACTTTAGGTTTGTCGGGTTAGGTTTAGTTATATAGCTTAAATAGGTTAGGTTAGGTGAGGTTAACTTTAGTTAATTTAGGTTAAGTTAGATTAGTTTAGGTTAAGTTATGTTTTTAGGTTGGGTTAGATTGGGTTTAGTTAGGTTTTGGTTAGGTTAGGTTAGATTAAGGTAGGTTGGGTTTAGTTAGTTTTCGTAAGGTTTGTTTGGTTAAATTAGGTTCAGTTAGAGTTGGTATGATTAGTTATGGTTAGGTTAGGTTACATTTTAAAATTAGGTTAGGTTAAGTTAGGTTAGCTCACGTTTAGCTAGCTAGGGTTAGATTTAGTTAGGTTAGATTACATGTTAGCTTTAGCTAGGTTTCGTTAAATTAGTTTAGCTTATGTTTGTTTAGGTTAGTTCAGGTTCAGTTAAGTTAGGTTAGGTCTGGTTTATCAAGGTTAGGGTAGGGTAGGGTAAGTTAGGATTGGTTAAGTTACATTATTTAACGTAAGTAAATGTAATCCATCATTATTTAACCTAACCTAACTAAACTTAATCATACTCAACATAACCTAAATAAACCTAATATTAATTAACATAACCTAATATAACGTAAGATAACATAACGTAAATTGATCCAAATCTAAACTAATGAAACTACTTACCCAAAGCAAACTAACTTACCCTAACCTAAATTAACTTACCTAAACAAAACCTAACCTTACCTTACCTAACTAAACCTACTCTAACCTAACCTAGCTAACATAGTCTAACTGAACCTGAACTAACGTCAACATACATCAGCTAATCAAACCTACCCATACCTAACCTCACAAAACCAAACCCAACCTAACTGGACATAACATAATCTAATCAAATCTAACCTAACTTAACTGAACCTAACCTTAACTAAATTAATCTGATTTAACGAGATTTAACCTAACCTAATTGAACCTAGCGTAACTATACCTAATTCAACCTAACCTTTTGTCCTCCTTCGCAGGCATTTTCGCCCGCAGAGAGACGGGATCCTGGAGGAGACGGCTGATCGCAGTACCGGAGCTTCTCCATGCTGCTGTGCCCCGCGGGTCATGCACCGTTGACCCATACGTGCTCGCGACAGGCCTCTGCACTCCGGTACTCCCTCGCTCCCCCCCACTGTCTCTCTTTTTCCTTCTCTTTCTCTCTTTAACTCTCTTGATCTCACATTTCGCCTTATCTTTCTCCCTTTCTCTCTCTCCTACCCTCTAGATTTTTCATTTTTCCGTATCGCTATTCACCCTCTCTCTCTTTCTCTTCTCTCCCTTTCCTCTCTCTCCCTTCCCTCTTCTCTCCTTTCTTTATCTCCCTCTTCTTTATCGCTCTCTTTCTCTCTTCTTTGTCGCTCTCTTTGTGTGTGTATATATATATATATATATATATATATATATATATATATATATTTCTTCTTTTCCCTCTTCAAACTCTCTATCTTTCTCTCTTCTATGCCGTTCCCTCTACTTCTCTATATTCCAAGGAATATATATATATAATATATATATATATATATATAATATATATATATATATATATATATATATATATATTATATATATAGTATATATATATAGTATAATATATATATATATATATATATATATATATATATATATATATATATATATATATATATACAAGTAGCAAGGTGCGATTCTTTATGTGGTAAAATGTCTTTGGCCAGGCAAACCCTAACGATTAGGTGGGAAAATATCCCTTAAAAGCCAAGTTTGTTTTAAAAAATGAATTTAGCTATAAAAAATAAACAACACACAAAACAAGACACTAATTAAAAGAAAACTTAAAGCTATAACTAAATTAGTTTCTTTCTTCTGGGTTCCTCAAGCTTATGGCCCTTAACACGCTCTCACGTGGTGATGAATGTGACATTACATAGAGAAGTGCTCTCATAGTTAATACTAATAGGCTTCCATAAAACACGAAAAGGTAAAACAGGAGAAAAAAAAAGTATTTATAAACTAAAAATCCCGCTCCTGGGACATCCGTCGGACTCTTCTTCCGCAAGAGAGGATGGTGTCTTCGCCTCCCCGACAGTCGGTGTCTGTTTGTATACTCACTGTGTCGTGTTCGTATATATGTTTGTTTGGTGTTTCTCTACGATGTTTGAGGGAGAAGAATACACCAATTAAAACTAAAGTAGGTTCATTGGAGATCAGCTCTGACAAGAATAAAATGGAGTTCTTCATAGTCCTGTGCCCCACGCCTCAGTTTCTGCCGAGAGTGCTACTGCCAGACGTGTGACTACAGAGACAAAATAAAATATTGTATTCTACAAATTGTACAGAGAATCTCACTCTTTTACATAGGCGATATGCTACACATATAAACTAAACATAATCTTCTATATTTCACATGGTGTAACATCACACAAAAGGCAGTATATATGTACCTAATCATATAATTATCACAATATACGTACGATAATATTATCATCATATCCAGTACATGGCGGCATCACAATATGGCACTCGCAACTCACATATTTATCACAACTCACTTCATTATCAAACCCACAGTGTCCAACTAGCTCCGTCCATCCAGCTTGTATTAAGGGCAGGAAAGTTAGCAGGTCTATACTTAAACCTGGAGTGAGGCCCCGTAGAGTTTTTCGAAGGGACACTTCAGCTTATACACGAGGTCAGGCTGCCGAAGGAGAAATCCATTATTACTTTTATTAGTAGTATAATTGCAAAAATACTTATAACTGTAAAAATTACAATAATAATGATAATAAATAAAATTATTATATAAAAATAATGATTATAAAATCGTTATTATTGTTATAATTATTGTTATTACTATTATTATTGTCGTTATTAGTAGTATAATTACAAAAAAAATATGTAATAGCTGCAATAACTGCAATGATAATGATAATAATGATGATAATAGTTGCGATAATAATGATAAAGATGATAATAATGCTGATAATGATGACGATAACGATGATAATGATGATAATAATCATGATAATAAAGTCGTATCCATTTATAATAAAAAAAAGGAAAACAAAAGAAATCTCAAAAGTCGAAAAAGCGGCAAAATCTAGCGAAATATAGCCTTTTGAGAGTATACTCCAAACCCCTGTTTTTGTGATTTCTTTGATGATTTTGGCAATATATTATAATCATCAGAAATTTATTAATCATGACAATAATGATAATAAATGAGAATAATGAGAATTTAAAAAAAAATTATTATTACTATTATTATTATTATTATTATTATTATTATTATTATTATTATTATTATTATCATTAGTTTTATTATTTGTATTATTACAAAAAATGTATTATAACTGTAATAATAACAATAATGATAATAATAATAATAATAGTTCTCATAAAATCGTTATTATTTCTATTATTATTTTACAATTATTATTCTGTTATTATTAGTATGATTGCAAAAAATATATGGTAGCTGCAATAATTACAATGCTAATGATAATAATGATGATAATAATGATGATAACGATGATAATGACGATAAAAATCATGATAATAATAGTAATCGTTCCCATTTATAATAAAAAAAGGAGAAAAAATTCCCAAAAGTCGAAAAAGCGGCAAAATCTAGCGAAATATACTCCCTCGCTCCCCCCATTTTGAGAGTATACTCCAAAATGGTGATTTTGGCAATTATTAGGGTAATAATGATAATTATCAGAAATGTATTATTGCTATTATTATTATTATTATTATTATTATTATTATTATTTTATTACTTTTATTATTAGTACTTTTACAAAAAAAAATGTATTATAACGAAAATAATAACAATAATAACGATAATAATAATAATAATAGTATAATATTTTTTATTATTATTATTATTACTTTTATTATTAGTATTATTACAAAAAATGTAACTGTATAAATAATGTAGTGTATTGATCCTTAAGACATTTAATTTTCATTATTCGTGCCTCAGCTGTGAAGATATGTACATCAGTAGCGCTCACTGCCACCACCCGTTTAATACGTACGGTAAGGAGGTGTAATCAAGTGTTGTAATGTGTAATCAAGTGTTGTGGAAATGAGGGACAGGTCATGTTCAAATGTTGGAGTGTGTGTGGTTTTAAAATGTATGAAACAGCGAGAGAAAAGAATGGTAAGTCGTAACCTGAGCGAGGAGACGAGCACGGGGATTTCACCACGTGTAAAGGATTTCGGAATTAATAATTTTTTTATCAATCAGCAAAGCTATCACTATTTACTTCCCTTACAGGCCAATCAGCAAAGCTCATCAGTTTTACTTCCCTTACAAGTCAGTTATATAATTTCAGAATAAGTAGAAAAAAACATCACAGAACCTGAATTTTATTATAAAAGGCACAAGTTTAAAAAGTTAAGACACAAAGCAGATCCCTTAAAATCACGAGACTAAAAGGGAACTGAAAACTAGTTCCTTTTGTTTAAGACTTTAAAATCCATAAAAAATGAAAGCCATTACGACAATAAAAGACCACCAGCCTAATATTCACTCGCCCTTGTGTATATTCATCTAGATGAACACTCTGCCACGAAAAAAAAATAGTTCTCGAAAACCACAATACCTTCCTCCAAGGTGGGCCGTAATTAGATCCGAAAAAAAAAAAAAAAAAAAGGGGGACACAAAAAACAGAGGACAGCCCAGTCTAGGGTGCCTCCTGCCTCAGCCTGCAACGGCTACTGTCCGAGAAGGAGAGAACCGCCTAATTATACAAGATGCGAATCTTAATGTGGTAATTTTTTTTTTCTCTTTGGCCAGGCAAACCCTAACGATTAGGTGGGAAAAATATCCCCTTAAAGACAAGTTTGTTTTAGAAAATGAATTTAGTTATAAAAAATGCTAATAACACTAATTAAAAGAAAACTAAAAAGCTATAACCAAATTAGTTTCTTTCGTTCTGGGTTCCTCAAGCCTATGGCCCTTAACACGCTCCCACTTGGTGATGAATGTGGCACTACATAGAGGGGTGCTCTCATAATTTAAAGCTAATAGGCTTCCATAAAACACGAAAAGATAAAACAGGAGATATATATATATATATATATATATATATATATATATATATATATATATATATATATATATATATATATATATATATATATAAATGTAAACTAAATATCCCCGCTCCTGGGACATCCGTCGGCCTCTTCTTCCGCAAGAGAGGATGGTGTCTTCGCCTCCCTGACAGTCGGTGTCGAACTAGCTCCGTCCATCCAGCTTGTATTAAGGGCAGGAAAGTTAGTAGGTCTATACTTAAACCTGGAGTGAGGTACCGTAGAGTTTTTTTCCAAGGCGACACCGCGGCTTATGCACGAGGTCGGCTGCCGAAGAAGAAATCCATAAATTTGTGCTAATTTTTTTTTTCATTATAACCCCACAGTCTACTACAATAACAAAAAATGATGATAATAAGGATAATGATAATAATAATAGTTCTTAAAATAT
>NW_023642710.1:0-55000 GCF_015228065.2 Penaeus monodon | reverse complement strand
AAACGTTATTTTTGTAATTATTACTATGTTACTATTATTTGGTAGTTATTAATTAGTTATAGCTGGAGCTGTTATATTTATAACCCCAATAATAATGATAATAATTGAATATAATGATGATGATAATTTCAATAATGATGATAATGATGATGGTAATGATGATAATGATGATGATAACGATAATAATGATGTTTAATCATGATAATAATAATGATAATAACAGGAATTGTGTCCATATATGATAAAAAAGGTTTAAAAAAAAAAAAATCACGAAAGTCGAAAAGCGGCAAAATCTAGCGAAATATACCCTTTTTGAGAGTAAACTCCAAAATGACGTTTTCCGATCATTGATGATTTTCGAAATATTAGGGTTAATAATGATAATAATTACATATTCTAATAATCATGATAATAATGATGATAAAGTGAGAATAAAGAAAATTTTCGATAACATTGATGATTATTAATATTATTACTTTATATGATTATTAATTTATTATTATATATATTGTTTGTTGTTGCTGTTATTATTAGTAGTAGTATAGTATATAGTAGTAATATAATATTTAATAGTAGTATTATTGCCCCAAAAAATTATAAATGTAATGATAACAATAATAAAAATAAGTATAATAATAATAATAATAATCGTTATAATATTGTATAAAATTTATTATTGTTATTGTATTATCATTATTTTTTAACTGGTAGTATAATTGCAAAAAATATTATTATAACAGTAATAATTACAGTAATAACGATATTAATTAAAATAATGATATAAATAATATATTATAAAAACGTTTTATTATATATTATTGTTATTACTATATTTTGTAGTTGATGTTAGTATAGTTGCAAAAATAATGTATTATAACTGCAATAATTGCAATAATAATGATGATAACTGCAATAATGATGATAATAATGCAATAATGATGATAATGATGATGATAACGATATAATGATGATATTATGATAATGACGTTTTCCGATTCATTTGATGATTTTGGCTATTATTAGGGTAAAAAAATGATAATAATTACCAGAATTATTAATCATGACAATACTGATTGTAAAAGTGAGAATAAGAAAGAATTTGGAATAATTTGATGATTATTAATATTTATTACTATTATCCTTTTATTATCATTATTATTATTATTATATTATAATTATTATATATATTATATATTAAATTTTTAATTATCATTATTGATCATATTATATTATTATTATTATATTTTATTATTATTATTGTTTGTTGTTGTTGCATGTTGTGTTGTTGTTATTATTCATATTATACTATTACTATTATATTATTATTATTATTATTATTATTATTATTACTTTAGTTATTAGTATTATTGCCAAAAAAATATATTATAACGTATAATAACAATAATAAGAATAATAATAAGTAAATAATAATAAAAATAAGATAATAATAATAATAATAATTGTTATAATATTGTATTATTATCATTGTTATTATTATCATTATTATTATTTTTACTGGTAGTAAAATTGCAAAAAAAATTATTATAGCAGAAATAATACAGTAATAACTATAATTAAAAAATGATATAAATAATTTTAAAAAAAAGTTTTTTTTGTAATTATTATTGTTTTTTCATTATTTTTGAGTGTTATTAGTATAGTTTGAAAAATATATATTATAATGCAATAATTACAATGATAATGATAAAAATTTGAAAAAGATAATAATTGCAATAATATGTAAGATGATAATGATCATGATAACGATAATAATGTTTGATAACAAGAATTTCATGATCCTTTTTAATAAAATATTTTTTTTATGAAGAGTCTTTGGGAGTAAGAACGGCTAGTATAACACGTTAAAATAAGAGGAGGCGCAGGCCTTATCAGTGTTCTGCAAAATTTGAATTTTCTTATTGGGTCTGCACCTTTGTTATATTATGTTTTGTAAAAAAAAAAAAGATATGATTAAAATCTTTGCGATTATTTTCATCATTCCCTCTGAGCAAAAAAGAGGGGGTTGTTTAGGTTTTCAGGGTAAATACGAGGGGAGGAAACCCTTTTGACCGGGTGTAGTACCTTGGAAACCCTATTAATGCTCTCTAAATAGAATAAAACCGCGATTTTTAAATCTTTAGGTAATAACCTTTTAGTTTATAAGCAGGGAAAGGGTGTAAAATATGAAAAGTGGAAAGCATTTCTTTTACACAGAAAATTTAACCCTGTTATTTGTGTTCCGCCCCCCAACAATTAATAGTTCCGCATGGATATATTGCCGTAAAGGGTTTTTAAAAGCCCGTTTAGTCTTTTTGGTGGTGAACAGTGAGTGAAATACCCCAGGAAAAAAAGAAGATATTAAGGGAAAAACCACGTACCTGCAAATAAAAAAGACGCCACTTGGAGTACACCGCATAAAGAAACGGGTTAAGTTCCGTAATAAAGGGTGACGACTGGATTAAAGAGGGGGATACGACCGAGACAAAAAAAATTTATTTTCCCAGACAGTCAATTATCGTCAAGAGGCCTGCACATGCCCTATCAAACACCCAAGAGTGCACCGGTGAAGAGATCCCCAAAATTTTATTCTATCATTTGCCGGTTTCGATTTTGGCAGGGTCTCGCACGGGGTGAGAGGAGTTTGTTTGGATGCGGTAGTAATCGACAAAGGAGGTTTTCCCTGCCTGAACCCCCCTCCCATTTTGCACTTTATCCCTTTATTGATTAACAGAAGACGTGAGGGTTCACAGCATGCAGGATAGTAAGTAGGCAGGGTTGAATTTTTTTTTGGGCATCGCATATTGCGGGTGGGAAAAAAAAAAGTAGGTGTGTGTTGTGTGGTGTGTTGGGGTGTGTGGTGGTGTGTTGGTGTTGTGTGTGTTGTGTGTGAGGCATTTTATATGTTTTTACAATCAAAAATAAAAGCATATAGATAACGGTTTTTTTAAACCTTTAAATTAATTGTATTTTATCCTGGGAAGGGAGAGAGGAGCAGAAATATCGGTCATTAGCGACCTTGGGGACCTATTTTTTATGATTTTACAGTTTCACATTAGGAGGGACGGGTTTCCTGTTGTAACAGAACAATTCTCGATCTCGGTACAAATTTTAAAAATGGTGAATTTGCGGTGGTATCTGTAGCATCTGCCTAGGGTAATGATTTCGGGACGGAATGGTCATCTTTGATGTGTCTATTTTTGGGCTGTAAGGTGTGGGGGTGCTAGTCATCAAGTTGGGGGTAGTGGTTTCCTCTTTTCATTTAACCTGCTTTCATCCCAAAGGTTTTGTGGTTACGCCTTTTGTGACATTTTAAACTATGTCACCTGTCACCCGCATTGGAGGGGGATACTGCTGTACACATTTGTTCATTATTTTTTATGAGCGTCAGTACGAACATAAAAAGCACATGGAAAGTAGTTAAAGATTTCCGGGATTGATTGTTGTTGGGACATTTTGGTTTCGGTTTGTGGTTGTGGTTTTGTCAAGGGGGCTGATACTCACGGTCACTGACCTTTTACATTCAGGGACGTAGGTGAATTTTTTAATTGTGTCACTACCCCCAAATATTTATTGTTATTAATTATTTTTATATTTTTATTTATTGTTATTATTATTATATTATTATTTTCATTATTATTATTTTATTTAATATTTATTATTACTATTTTATTTAATGCTTAAATTTTTTTATTTAATACATTTTATTATTATTTTATTATATTTATTATTTTAAAAATTTAAAATTTTTAAATCATTATCACATTATCATTATTTTTTAGCATAACATAAAAAAAAAAGATATTTTAACTGTATAATCACAATAATAACGATAATAATTGAAAGAAAGAAAAGAAATTTCCATAAAAAGTTTTTATTTTTTTTTTATCAATCATTATTATTTTTATTTTTATTATTTTATATTTTTTTATTTGTTTTATTTCAAAAAAAAAATTTTTATAACTGCAATAATTGCGTAATAATGATAAATAGGGTATTTATGAAAAAATTACAATAATGATGATAAAGAGGGTAAATGATGATAAATGAGATAAATAAATAATGATGATAACGATGTTAATAATGAGAAATAACGTAATCGTTTCCCATAATTAAATAAAAATTAAAAAAGGTAAAATTAAAAAATCCCAAAAGTCGAGAAAACGGCAAAACTAGGAAATTACCCTTTTTTGAGATACACTCGAAATGCCTTTTTTAATTTCAGTGAGATTTGGCAATTATTAATTTTTTTATTATATTAATATTATTGTTTATATTATAATTATTTTTATTATTACACATCTTTATTTTTATTCATTATTATTTTTTATCATTACTATTACTTTGTATATATTAAAAAATTTACATAGGGTTATCATTATTGTCTTTTTTATTTTTTATTATTATTTTTATTATTATTATATATTATTATCTTTTAATTATTATTTTTTACTTTTATCATTAGTTTTTTCGTATAAAAAGTTTTATAACGGGATAATAACAATAATAAGAAAATAGAAATATGCAAATTATAATACTAATTAATTAAATTTAATTTTGTATTATTTTTATTTTTATATCTTATATTTTTTTATTATGAGCAAAATTACAAAAAATATAATTATTATAACTTCAATAATTACAATAATAACGAAAATAATTAAAAATGTTTTATTATAATTATTAAAATATCTTTATTTTTGTTTTTTTATATTTATTATATTATATTTGTTGTAGTTTAAAAAAAATAATTATAACTGCAAAATTGCAATAAAAATGATAATAATGATAAATTTTGAAGCTTTTTTTTGGTGGGGCAAGACGTTGTTTTTTTATAGTTTCTCCGATAAACCTGAGTCCCCACTTATTTGATGTGTTAATTAAAGGGGTCGACGGTTTTTCACATTCATTTTGTATTATAATACTTGTTGGCAGTGCCAGGGTAATTTAAATCTTAGTAATACAATGTAAGCATTACTATCTTTAATTCCACAACTTTTGCAATAATGAGAAAACATGATAATAATGATGTTTTAAAACAGGAATTGGTCCATATTAATAAAAAAGGTAAAAAAAAAAAATTTCCCCAAAGTCGAAAAAAGGGCAAAATTAGCGAAATAAGCCTTTTGAGGTATACTCCAAAATGACGTTTTTTCCCATTATTGATGTTTTTTGGAAAATTTTAGGGTAAAATATAATAATTACCAGAATTTAAATCATGAAAATAATATGATAAAATGAGAATAAAAGTTTTTGGGGGAAAACTTTTCATGTTTATTAATATTTTAAAATTTTTCATTATTATCATCACATTTTTATTAATATTATTATTTTTATTATTATTATATTATATTTTTAATTTTTATTTTTATTATTATTATTTTTACTTTGGTTTTTTAGATTTTTGCCAAAAAAATTTATAACTGTAAAATAACAATAAAATAAATTAATAATAATAATAAAATAATAATGTTATAATATTGTTAAAATTATTTTTTATTATTTCATTTTATTTTTTTGATGGTATATAATGAAAAAAAAAAATTTTAAAAAAGAAATGTTAAAGTAATAACATATTAATTAAAATAATGTATAAAAATTATTTAAAAAGTTATGTTTTGTTTTATTGTATTAAATTTTTATTGTAGTTGTTTTTGGGTATAGTTAAAAAAATTTTATTATAACTCCCCAAAAATTTACAATAATAATGAAAAATTGAAATAATGATGATAACAATTGCAATAATGATGATAATGATGAAAAATAATGAGATAACGATAAAAATTTTATGATAATCTGATAATTATGATGATAAAAACGGGAAATTTGTGTTTATATAAAATTTAAAAAAAAGGTAAAGAAAAAAAACCCAAAAGTCAAAAAAAAGCGGCAAAACTAGCGAAATATGCCTTTGGGGTATTTTCCCAAAAAGACGTTTTTCCCTTCATTTTATGATTTTTGGGAATTTTTAGGGGGAAAAA
Source organism: Penaeus monodon (assembly GCF_015228065.2). Lineage (NCBI taxonomy): Eukaryota > Metazoa > Arthropoda > Malacostraca > Decapoda > Penaeidae > Penaeus > Penaeus monodon. Next base: position 49,022 of record NW_023642710.1, on the reverse strand, counting down.
TGATAATAATTTCCCCGAATTCATTCATCCATAATGATGAGAAAGGAGAATAAGAGAAAATTTTGATGACATTTGATGATTAAATATTTTTACTATTATCACTATTATCATTTTTATATTTTTATTATGATTATTTATTATTTATCATTATTATTCTTTTAATTTAGATTATTCCAAAAAAAAATAGAAATGTAAAAATAACAACAATAATAAAATAAGATAGTAATAATAAAAATAATTGTTTTGATTTTTATTAATATTTATTTTTCTGGGAGAATTGCAAAAAAAAACATTTAAAAAGAATAATTACAGAAAAACGATTAATTTAAAAAAATGAAAAAATAATTTATAAAACATTATAATTAGTTATACATTTTTTTTGTAGTTGGTTTTTAGTATAGTTGTAAAAAATATATTAAACGTAATAAAAGCAATAATAGTGAAACAATTGCAATAATGGTAATTTATATTATTACCCTAATAAATGCCCAAAAAACCAAAGAATGGAAAAAACGTCATTTTTGGGGTATCCCAAAAGGCTATATTTCGCAGATTTTTTCCGCTTTTTGACTTTTGGGATTTTTTTTTTTTTCCTTTTTAATTATATATAAACACAATTCCGATTATCATCATTATTATCATGATTTTCATAATTTATCGTTATCATATCTTCATCATTATATCATTCATTTTCATTATTATTTCAATTAAAATCATATTATTGCAATTATTATCATTTTTATTGCAATTTTTCAGTTTAATATAATTTTACAACTTTATAATAACCTTACAAAATAATGTAATAATAATAATGAAACAATAATAAAGTTTTTTAAATGATTTTTTTATATCATATTTTAATTAATATCGTTTTTACTTAATTTTTACTTTAAAATAATGATTTTTCCAATTAACTACCAATAAAAAAAATAATAAAGATAATAATAACATAATAAATTTTAAAATATTTAACGATATATAATTTTTATTTACTATTATTAATTTATTATATATTATTATACTTTTTATTATTTGTTTTTATTACAGTTTAAAATATTTTGGCAAAATAAATAATTAAAAATAATATAATAAAAATAAAAATAATAAAAAATAATAATAAAAAAATAAAAATAAAATGATAAAAGATAATAGAATAATATTAATAATCAAAAAGTTATCCAAATTCTCTTTATCTCATTTATCATCATTTTTGTCATGATTAAAGAACTGGTAATTATTTACACCACACACACACACTAAAAACCAAACACACACGCGCCGCGCACACACACTCACACACACACACATACAGAACACAAACACACACCACACAACACTATATACTTAAAGTATAAATTAATATATAATAATAATATATATATTATATTTTATATATATTTTATATATATAATTAATATATATATATATATGTGTGTGTGTGTGTTGTGTGTGTGGTGGTTGGTGTGTGTGTGTGTGTGAGTGTGTGGGGGTGTGTGTGTTGTTTGTGGGTGTGGGTGTGTGTCTTTGTGGAGGGTGGTGTGTGGGTAAGTATGTGGTTTTACGGTGGCGTCCGATGTGTGTGTGTCTGTAGTATGAAACACAAACACACCACACAACACACACACACACACACACACACACAATTAATATATATATAATATATATAAAATATATAAAAAAATTATATATTATATATGATGAAATATAAATAATTATATATATAAAAATATAATAAATATATGAGAAAAATAAAAAATTAAAATATTATTATCATTACATAAATATAAATTAAATTAAAAATATAAATAAAAAATATTATATATTAATATAAATATATAATTTTTTATTATAAATTAATATTTTTTAAATAAAAATTTAGATATTTTGAGAGGGACAGAAGGGGAGAGTAAATAATTTATAGATAAAAATATATTTAAATATATAAAATTTAATATTAATATAATTTTATGGGTTAATATATAATATATAATAAAAAATATATATAATATATAATTATGAAATAGGAAAATCTAAAGATACAAGATTTTTAGGGTATAATAACACTAAATAAATTTTGCACTTAGAATAAAACAACAAAATTAAAAAAATAACATATATATATAATAATATATATAAAAAAATATGGATATTTACAAACAAATTATATTTATATATAATAATATAATATTATATATTAATATATAATATATATGATTGTATTAAATATTATATAGTTATATGTATGATTATATTAAAGAACATATTATATTTTGTATATATATAATATTATAATTTAAATATAAAATTAATAATAAATTTTTATATATATATATAAAATTTAACATTATTATATGAATGTATTTTCCCCTTATATAAACCCTTTTATTTTTTTTTAATATTTTATGAAAAAAACTACACACCACACAAAACACACACACACAACAATAAATAAATAAAAATTATTATAATATTAAATATTAATATAAGAAATATAATATTTAAATTAAAAATTATAGAAAATAAATAAATATTAAAATTTAAAATTAATTATATAGATATAAATAATAAAATATTTTAATAATAATAAACACACAACACACACACACACACACACACAACACACCATATAATATTATAAAATTTATTATATAATAATATATATATATATATATACTACATGAATTTTCTCTCTCTTCTCTTTTTTGGCGCTTCTGTCTCTCTTTTTCTCTTATGATAAAAAATATAATATATATATATATATAATAATAATATTAATATATAAATACATATATATTCATTAAAAAAGGGAAGGATACCATTTCGGTTTATTGTCTGAAGATGAACTCGTGAAGAGTTCAAAAACTTACGTTTTAGTTCTTTTTAAACGTGGCTTTTTCCCTTTTTCCCCCTTGTGTACACGTCACGGTTGTTTTAATATTTATAATATTATAATATATAAAATTATAATTTTTTTATATAAGATATATTAATATATATATTATATATATATATATAATAGAACTAATATTTTAAAACATATATATATACATAATAATTACATAATGTAATATAAAAATATAAATATAATAAAATTTAATATACAAAAAACATAATAATATATAATATATATATATTTATTTATTTTATATAATATATATTGTGTGTTGTGTGGTGTGGTGTGTTGTGGAGGTGGTGTGTGTGTGTGTGGTGGTGTGGGGTGGTGGGGTGTTGGTTTGGGGTTTTGTGTTTTTGGGTGTGCGGCGGTGCGTGCGTGCGTGTGGAGGTGTGTGTGTGTGTGGGTGTGTGATTTGTCTCTGGTCTCTATAGTGTGTATGTGTTCACAAATGTATAAAAACCATTACAATATGTTATAAATACATACATACATACATACATACATATATAGTATTATAAAATAATATATATAATATAAATATATATAAAAATTTATTATATTTAAAAATAGGGAATATATAATTTTTATAGTGGTGTGGTGGGGTTGGTGTGTGTGTGGGGTGTGGGGTGTGGGTGTGGGGTTGGGTTTGGTGTGTGTGATGTGTGTGTGTGGTCGCTTTGGGGGGGTGGGTGTGGTGTGGGGGTGTGTGGTGTGGTTGTTTGTTGGGTTGTGGGGTGTTTTGTCTAAAAGGGTTTTTTAAAAGATAGACAGATAAAAGAAGATTAGATAGTAGAAGATAAAAAAAGTTTAAAGGGGGAAACATACAAACACAATACAGACAACACACACACACACACACAACATAAAAAATAGATAAAAGAAATTTAAAAAAAAAAAGATAATATAAATATATATATAGGACAACACACACATATAATATATATATAATAAAAATTAAAGAAAAAATAATATAATAAAGTAATAAATAGATATACAACAAGGAACATAATAAAAGTAATAAGAAATAATAATAAAAAAATATTAAATATATTATTATAAAATAAATAAATAAGATATATAAAATATTTAAGAGTAAAATGAATATAAATGATAAATATAAAATATAATATAGATAATAATTTTAATATAATATATATAAGATTAATAATGGGGAAAAGTATAGGTTAAAAATAGATAAAAATTATTAGATATAATAAATTTATAAAATATAGAATATAATAGGTAATAAAATAATTTTTTAAAATATATATAGAATAATAAAAATATAATAATATAAAAATATTAATATATATAATTTTAATAATAAATTTGGATATATATATATATATGTTTTATTGTATTGTATAATAGGTATATGTAATAGTATTAATTTTAAAATATATATTATATAATATTATATTATTATATATGTATAATGATAGATTATTGATATTAATAAAATATTTATTTTATGTATAAAGATAAAATATATATATATAAAAATAAGATATATATAATATAATTATATATAAATATATATAATTTATATATAAAATTTAAAAAATTTTTTTTTTAATATAAATATATATATATTTTTTATATATATTTTGTAGTATGGTGTCTGTGGTGTATACTACCAGTAAAAAAAATAAAATGATAATAACTAATAATATCAATAAAAATATTTAACGATTAGTTTTACATTATTATATTTATTTTTTATTATGTTATCCATTTTAAAATATATTTTTTGGCAATAATACAATAATTAAAGAAATAAAACAAAATAAAAATAAAAAAAAAAATAATGTAAATAATATTGATAATGATAATGAAATAGTAAAAATAAAAAAATCATAAAAGTTATCCAAATTCTCTTTTTCTCATTTTTATCATATTATTGTATGATTAAAAAATTTGGTAATTACTTCATTTTTTCCCCTAAAATTTTGCCAAAACATCAAATGAAGGAAAAACTCATTTTGGAGTAAACACTCAAAAAAGGCGATTTAGCGCTTTTTGACTTTTGCATTTTTTTTTATTTTTACCTTTTTTATTAATAGTAAACAATTCTGTTTTTTATCCCATTATTATCAGATTATCATCATTATTATCGTTTTCATCATTTTCACATATTTCCCCTCATTATCATCAATTTCAATTTTTTATTATCATTATTGCAATTTTTATAATTTTTATTGCAAAATTTTGCGTTAAAAAATTAAAATTTTTTTAACTTTTTCTAGTAAAACTTAAAACAATGTAATAACAATAATAAGAACAATAATAAGTTTTATAATAATTTTTTTATCATTTTTTTAATTAATATCGTTTTTTATTAATTTTACTTTATAATAATATTTTTCCCCAAATTTACCCAGTAAAAAAAAATAAAAATGATAATAATAAAAATAAAAATATTAATAACAATATTATAAAAGATTATTTTATTATTATTATACTATTTTATATTAATTATTATTATTTTGTTTTTTTTAAAGTTAAATATTTTTTTGGCAAGAATATAAAAAAATTTAAATAATAATAATAATAATAATAATAATTAAATAATAAGGGAAAATAAAAAATAAAATATAATGAAATAGTAAAAATTTTTAAAATCATCAAATTTATCCAAATTCGCTTTTTTCTCACTTTATAAATTCTTTATTCCCATGAAAATAGAATTCTGGTAATTTTTGTCACACCACACACACACACACAAACACCCCCCCACACACCCCACACACACCCCAACACACACACACACCAAACCCGACACACACACGCGGCGCACACACACTCACCCCACACACCCCCACACAAATACACACACACACACAAAAACACCACACAAAACACACACAAAAAACAAACCCCAAAACCCTATCTTTTATCTATCACTACGCCTCCCCTCTCTCTCTATAATATTTATATTTGGTGTTTTCCCCCTGTGTGTGTGTTGGTGTGGGGTGTGTGTGTGTGTGGGTGTGGGGTTGTGTTGTGTGTGGGGTTGTGGGGTTGTGTGTGTGTGTGTGTGTGTGTTTGTGGGGTGTGTGTGTTTTGGTGTGTGTTTTGTGTTGTGTGGTGTGTTTGTTTTTGGTGTTTGTTGTTTTGGTGTGTGGTTTTGTGTTTTTGGTGTATGTGGGTGGGTGTGTGGGAAAAGTAGTGTGTTACGTGTGTGTGTTTTGTATGTGTGTGTGGTCGTATGTATGAATAAATAAATATATATTTTATATAAAATATAAAATATAATTTTAAAAAAAGAATAGAGAGAAAATAAATATTATATAATATTATGTTAATAGAAATAGTAAGTTTAATATTTTTATAAAAATATAATAAAAATATATATAGATAATAAAAATATAAATATATATAATAATAGAATATTATTATATAAAATATTTTATATAAAATTTTATTTTAATAAAATATAAAATAAAATAAAATATAAATAATATTTTATAAAATAATATAAAGTTTAATATATAAAATATATATTTATTATTTTTGTATATATAAGGGTATGATAAAATATTTTATATATATACCCTAAATATATTATATAATAATTTATATGTTTTAATATGTATAATGTATGTATAAATTAAAGTGAAAAGTGATATTAGGTGTGTATAATAAAATAATATAAAATATATATATATAAAATATATATAAAAATACATTTTTTATATAAAGGTAGGGTCTCTATATAAAATGCCTTCATATATTTATAATATGTAAACACAAAACACAACACACACCCCCCACACACACACACCCCCAAACACACACACACACACACAAACAAAGATATATAAATATTTTATATATATATACATATACAACAGGAATGTTGCTCTCTTGTCTGGTCTGTTCCTCTCTCTCTTCTCTCTCTCTCCTCTCTCTCTCTCTCTTTTCTCTCTCTCTCTTTTCTCTCTCTTCTCTCTCTCTCTCTCTAGTTATATTGTGTAAAATTTATATAATATATATATAAAATATATATATATTATATTTTATATATAAATATGTAAAATATATATATTCATATAAAAAGGGAAAAAACAGCCACATAGAAAATAAAAACTAAATCGAAACCCGTTTCGAACTTTTTACGAGTCATCCCCAGACGAAAAAACCCAAAATGGATGATCTATTTGGGGATTTTTTCTGGAGAAAAATCGTGAAGATTTCCCCAAAAACGTTACGATTTAGTTTCATTTTCTATTTGGGGTTTGTTTCCCTTTTCACCCTTTGGTACAGTCACGGGTTTTGGGTGGAAATATAATATAATATATTATATATATATATATTATATAATATATATAATAAATAGAATTTATATAAAATTTTATATATGTAATATATAAAATAATTACAAGATATATAAATTATATATATTATATATATTATATAATATATTATATATAATATAATATAGTATCGGGGGTGTGTGGGGTTTGGTTTGTGTGTGTGGTGTGTGTGTGGTGTGGGGTGTGTGTGTGTGGGTGTGTGTGTGTGGGGTTGGTGATTGTCTCTGTGTATGTTCAGAATTGTATATAATAAACATTACATATATGTAAAACCAATAAACATACAACATACATACTTTAATATATTATATAAAAACATATATATAGGGTATATATAAAATTTTTAATAGGGTGTGTTTTTGGTGGGGTGGGTGTGTGTGGGTTTTGTGTGGGGTGTGTTTTGGTGGGGGGGTGTGGGTGGTATGTCTCCCTTGTGTGTGTGGGTGTGGGTGTGTGTGTGGGTATGTGGGGTGGTGTTGGGGTGTGTGGGGGTGTGTGTGTGTTTTGGGGGTTGGGGGGGGTGGGGTGTGGGGGTGGGTGTATGTCTGCTTGTGGGTTTTTTGGGGGTGGGGTTTTGGGGGTGTGTGTGGGGCTGGTGTGTGTGGGGGTTTTGTGCTGTGTGTGTGGGGTGGGGTCGAAAAGTTTTATAATAGATGACAGTTTAAAGGGATAGATAGATAGATAAAAAAAAGAAATTTTTATATATGGGGGGAAAAAACACATACACACAAAACACATACAAAAGCACACACAAACCAAAACAAATTAAAATAATTATAATAATATATTTTAAAGAGAGAAAAGAAGAGAGAGATAGTTTTGGAATGATAATATTACACACACACACCAAAACACCCCCCCAACACAACACCATAATATATAGAAAAAAAGGATAAAACGAGGATAAAAGAGATTACGAAGAGATATACAAAGATCATGAGAGAAAGAGATGAAAGATGAAAAATGAATAGAAAAGAGATAAAATAAGAAGGAAATAGAGTAAAAAAAGAAAAGAGAGACAGGAGGGGAATTTTGGAGAAACTAAGACAAAAAAAGATATACAAGGGGAAGGAGAATAAGAGATAAGGAAGCAATAATAAAATAACAAAATATAATAGATAAAAAAGATATATACAAATATAGTAGAAGATATAAAAATATATATATGGGTAAAAGATAAAAATTATAAAGTAGATAAATAATAAAATAAATAAATAAGGAGAAAACATTTTACTATATATGGGAAAATAAAATATATATAATAATAATAGGGGTTTTATATAAATATATTGGGAAAAACATAAAAGGGGGTAGAAAAGGAATAATATAGATATATAAAATATATTAGATAGATATATTTTAAAAATATTTTATATATATATATATATTATATTAAATTTTAAAATTATATATATATATATAATAAATAAATATAAAATAATATATTTGTGGTGTGTGTGTGTGTGGGGTTTTGTGTTTGTGTCGGGTTGTAATATGTGAAACTTTTATTATCTCTATTATCTTTTCCAATTTGTCTTTTCAAATAATACACTATTAAAAAAAAAAACCCCTTACACACCCCACACACACAGACAAAAACACACACACACACAACACACCACACACACCACACACACAAAAACACACGGGGGGGCCGCACACACACACACACACACACACACACATAAAAACCCCAAACACACCACACACAAAATTTTATATATATAATAGAATATATTTTATATTTTAGGGAAGATATTTTATAAAAACATCCCCCTTATACATACACACACACACACACAAAACATAATATAAAAAATATATATATTATTTAAATTTATATATATTTTAAATATATATATATAATTATTTTGGGGGTGGGGTTTTTGTGGGTTTTTTTGGGGTGGTGGGTGTGTGTGTGTGGGGGTGTGGTGTGTGTGTGTGTGTGGGGGGGTCCAATTGAATTTATATTTATATAGATATATTTTATATAAATAATATGAATATTTTAATGTCTAATAAAAAAGCACGGGACCCCCCAAAAATTTATATAAAAACAATACACGCAAAACACACACTCACACACACACACCCTAAAAGGAGAGAGGGGAGAGTGAGGGGTGTATTTTATATATATTTTATATGATAAATATATAATATAAAATTTTTGTTTTATATTAGAATAATATATATAACATAAATTTTGATATAATATATATATAGTATATATAATTTTAAATATATAAAAAAATTTTTATAATACATTAAAAATAATAAAATATATATATATAATAAGATGTATAAATATATAATATTTTAAAATATTTTGGGGTTTTTTATTTAAATAATAATTTAATATATATTATATATAATATTTTATATATATATATATAATTATATAAAACCCTACATACCATGCAAGTCTCTAATATAAGTATATATATATTATATATAAAATATATATATATTTTAATTATATATATTTTATATATATATATTTTAATGTAATACATATATATACACAGGCAAGCCCTCATATATAAGTTATATAATATATATATAAATATATATATTTTATATAATATAAAATATATAGATTTTATATACAAATATGTATATAAAACCCAGATTTTATAAACCAAAAAAACCACCTCAGCGACGAAGATCTCAACTTTGGGACCAAATCAAAAAAACAGTAAAAGACAAAATTTAAAAAAAAAGCTGCACTTGAAGTAGGGGGTAAGAACGTAAACAAAGCTCCGGGAATTTCCCGGAAAAAGTAGAGAGTTTATCAAAAAGTAGGGTCAGAAAGTATCATAAAAAAAGGAAAAAAAATAAAAAAAAAAAAAAAAAAAAGCCGAAACTAATAACTATAAAAAAAAAAGAAGGAGAGTGGGGAAATCAATACTCAAATAATAAAAAAAAACATGATCTCAGGAACTACCCATGAAAACGCTAAATGGAGATCGGAATGGGGAAAGAAATAAATTTGTATCAAAAAAGGAAAACCAGATGGAGATTTTGAATATAATAAGAAAAAAATATAAGAGTATTGGAAGACTTTTCCCGGGATCAATACAACTCACGGATAAAAGCAAATTTGCGGTAAAAGAAAATCCCTAGTATGGGAAAACATATAAAAAAAGAGCTTTTAAAACCCCATGGAGAGAGGGAAAAACCAGGGGAAGAGGGTTTTAGCACAGCCCTTTAAATAGGGGCAGGAAAAAAAGTGCACATAAAACTAGCCAATTTTTTAAAAAAATGGCTTATAAAAATCCGAAACCCTTGGGAAAAGCAACAATTTTTTTGATTACAAAAAAATGGGCCAAAAAGGGATCAAAAAACTCCCGACCAACAAACCCCCCATTTACTTAAAAAAATTTTAAAAAAAAGGGCATCTCGGGCCCAAGTCGGGATTCTAACCCCCTAAAAAAAACAGGCGGGGCTTCCGCAATGGATTCAAAAACAGACCACACCAACACGTTCCCCCAAAAAGAGAAAATAAACGGATATAGAAACCCCTTTGTATGGCCTTCATCGATTATGAAAAGGTTTTGGACCCCTTAAAAAATCCCAAACCCAATACTAAAAGCTATCTGAAAACAAAAAATTTTGGGAAAAGATATTTTACGAAAAAGGGGACAGCAACCCCAAACCCCAAAAAGGAAAAAACCGAAAAATATCAATGAAAAAAGGTGTTAGCCCGGGCGATACCATTCCCCAAAAAACTTTACACTTTGTTTTGAGGAAAATTTCATAAAAAAAAGCTAGAATGGGAAGGGAAAGGGTATCAAAATAGGAGACGAAAACTAAACAATCTAAGATTTGAAGAGGGATTTTGTTCTCTTCATGTGAATCTGCAAATGAACAGTAGAGTTGAGTTCGAACACACACCACCCCAAACACCCCACACAAAATATAATATATATAAAATTAATTATATATAAAATATATAATAAAAATATATGTGTTGTGGTTGGTGGGGGTATGTATATATAATATATATATATATTTTTATATTTTTAATATAATAAAATAAAATATATATATATAATTAATTGACATGTTATAGACAATACATGCATGCAGATTACATACATAAAACCCATACTTTTAAATACATCAAAATAAAATTATATATTTTAATAAATAAAATTATATAAAATATATATAAAATAAAATATTCGTACATGCTTAAGACATAACAGCAGGAAAAGGTTATACATTACATACATACATACAAAACTTTATATATATATATATATTTTATATTTTTAATATTATATTTTAAAATATAATACATGAATAATATATATATATATAAAAAACAGCATTTATATATATATATTAAAATGAATATCTATATAAAAATCCGGGCATATATATATATATTATTTATATATATATTTAATATATTATATATTTTATAAAATTTATATAAAAATACACATCCCTTATATAAATATAATATATAAATATATATAATAAAGATTTTATATAATAATAATAACTTTGCATATATATAATTAAATAATATATATTTTTTTACTTTAAAATTATATATATATAAAAAATTATAAAATAAATACGGGCATAAAATTCTATATTTTACATGCATAAAGTTATAGAAAATTTTTAGATTATATTATAATTTTTATATAAAATAAAATAATTAATATAAATGCATAAACATGCATAATATATAAATAATATATATATTTATATAAAATAATATTAATATATATATATAATATCCCATGAATAATAATATAATACAGGCAATATAATATTTTAATCCGGCAATAATATTATATATAGAAAATAAAAAATTAGTATATAAATATATATACGATAAAAAAAGATATATTACATGCATAATATTTTATATAGAAATATATACATGCATAATATATATATAAAAATAATTATATATATATAATTTTATATATATACATGATAATATTTTAAAATTTAAAAGATATATAATATAAAATATATATATTAAATATATTTTAAAATAATATATAAAATTAAAAGGCATAAAATTTTTATCATCAATTCATCAAAACGGTATCCCTCATTTTTGAGCAGCCGGGGCCCTCCCCCCCCCACCCTTTCCCCAAATAACGATCTTACGCGGGTTCTTTCCATTTGTACCTTTCGACAGCCCGCAAAAATCTTTGATGTTCGCTCAGCTTGTCCGGTTGTTCTTCCCTGTTTCCTTTTCCCCATCCCGTCTTTCTCAATATTTTTATTTTCTATCACAAACCCCAAAAAATTTTAATTTCCCCTTTTTAAAGGGATGCCCAACAGTCGGTTTTTAAAATTTTTATTTTTTTTTTTTTCCAGCATTTCACATTCGTTTTCTTCTCTGCCCAGCAAAATACGTAAAATGTCTGAAAAAACCACATTTCAAAGCTATTGATTTTTTTCTTGTTTTTAAACTTAAGCACCGACACTCAGAACATATATGCAATTGGAAAAATTAATGAGTTCAAAAACCCTAAGCTTTTTTGAAAGGTAATGTTTTGGGGCTTCCGATGTATTGAGAGAAAATTGTAGGTTTTGGCAAAGGGAAATTTTTCCCTTTTTTTTCCCCGGGTTTAAATAATCATATGTATATTTAAAAAAACCAGCTCCAAGAAAGGGGAAAATTTTTCACTTTTTCCCAATCTTTCCCATTGATTGTAACATGTTCATCTTTGTTCTTTCCCGGTTATCTTTGAATCTTCTGATTTAAGTTTTTGGCTTTAAAGAAACAACCAGCCTTTTTTGTTTGGGTTTTCTCAACTTTATTAGAAATTTGTTTTTAGTTCGGATACTGTGGCAATAAAACTAAAATTATCGGGTCCCTTAGTTTTGATATTTTGTACCCCCAACACTACATTTCCCTTAAAATTTCTCTAGAGAAACTCCATAATTGCTTCAGAATATATGTTAAAGAGGTGCGGAGAAAAAGAAGAAACCCCTGTGCACGCCTTGTTTGATTTCAAAACCATTCGTTAACCCATAAGGGGTTTTTTTAAAAGCTGCTTGTTGTTGGTCATACATGGCTTTTATTATTTGGATAAAGGGTTTGGAAACATATCGTTCATGTTTTTCCAGGGACATTGTGATCAACAGTATCAAAAGTTTTCACAAAAATCGATGAAACACAGGTATAGGTCTTTTTGTGTTCTGGGTTTTTTCTCTATGATAAATTTTTAGTTTTAGAATCTGGTTTCTGGTCCCCTTTTCCCAGGGCAAAAACCGCTTGTTCGTCTGCAATTTCCTCTTTAAATTAAACTTCTTTCTTTCAGCAAAAATTTTTAAACAAAAATTTTGCGCTGTGATTTTTAAATGCAATTTCCATATTTATATATATATTATATATAATAATATATAATATATGTCCTGCATATATATTACACAAAAATTTAATAGTAATAAATAATAATAATACCAAATTGCTACGCCAGGGGGTTTTTGTCTCTTTGCGAAACAGTTTTAAACATAAAGGGGGGAAAAATGGGCATGTGTTAAATGAAGGGCCCTGGGCAAACATGAGGGAACGGCTGTGAGGGAGGAGGGGAGGAAAAACCCAAAAGAGAGAGGGGTTGGGTGCTGCCCTGTAAAGGGCCCTGTGTGTGCCTTTTTAAATGTAAATTTTGTTTTGCCCTGTTAAAGCTGTATCATGCAGGGACATGCTTTTTTCCCCCTGTTTTTGTGCCTATAAAAAAGTGTACGGGAAAATAAATTTGGTAAAAAAAGGGGGGGACGGGCATTTTGGTTTTTTGTCCCCTTTCCCCCGCCCATTTGGGCTTTTCCCCTCGTGGTGTTGTGGGGACGCTGTGGGCTCGGGCCTCTTGGAATTTTCGTGTTCAGGGCCCCGTGGATAGAAAGCGTCTGCCAAAGCCTCCCTTTGGTTGGGCAGGAGATAGGCGGTCGGCTTTAACCCAAAGGGTTTCAGGAGTGGGTTTTGGGAAATTTGATCAGTAGAGGGAGCCAATTTTTCATTTTCCCCAAAGACGGCGGAAGCCAGGGGGAGGGAGCTATAAATGAGGCAGGCACGAGTGGGGTAAAGCCGAGCCAGATGGACCTGATCACGCCATGTGGCCGGTTTGAGGGGGGAAAATGGCAAAAAAAAAAGGGGGAAAAGGGCGGCGTCACGGGTAGTAACGTTGAAAAACAGAGAAGGCGACGAGGTTCTGGAACAGATGCCAGAGTGCAGTTTTTGGGGGTCTGCCTGGGGTCTGGGGAAAGGAAACCCCCAGGCCTCGCAGGGGTGTGTGGAGCCAGTGGTCCCCTGGTCCTTTGTTGACGCTTTGAGGACCAGAAAGCTGAAAAATCTCGTCAAGCAGGCACCCCCTGGGGACCGGCAGGTGGCGCTGGCGGGGGCCCTTTGGATTTGGGGGCCTTCCTGAAGGCAACGAGGGGCCTAGGGCCAGCTGCTCAGCCCCCCCAGACCTCTGGGCCCGAAGGAAAAAGGGGGAAGGGTAGTATTGGGAAGGTAAAGCCCTAGCATTTTCCAAAGGCTTGTTTTGGGGTGCAGTGGGAAAGGGCACAGACGTGTCGGGGGGAGGGAGCGGAGAAAACACCCTCTCAACGGCGGAAAATTTGATGCTTCCAGCAGTGCTGCAAGGATTTTGGCAGGTAGGTCCCAAATCCAATTTGCATGTCCAAAGGGCCCAAGGGAAAGTGGACAGGAGGAAAACTCGGCAGGCTGGGAAGGGGGCCGAAACCCAGCCGCCTGGGTTTCCCGGGGCCCCGATTTTGGAAAAATCCCGGGCAAACCCCAGAACGATGCGGGTGGAGGGCTCAATAGATGGGAAGCCATGCCGCCTGATAGGGGGAAAACTGGGGCTGAGAAAAAAACCCTAGGGGCCCTGAATGTTGGCCATATGCGACTTCCAGAGCACCACAGGACTGTGTATTTGTAAAGGGCATGTGGCAGCTCAAGGGGCATGGAGGCTCGTTTTGGCGTGGGCAGCACGGTGCAGGCGGCTGCCGGTGTATGTGGCCAATCTGAACGACCCACTGTTTGCGGGGCCCTTGACTACCGGGACGCAGAGAAGGGGGTGTGCCCTTTGGAGGGAAAGCGGGGAGGGTGCAGGGTTTAAAGATGTGCCTTGTTTTCCAGAGGTTGGCTGGGCAGAGGTGTTACGGCGAGCGACTCCCCCCTTCCCCCCCAGGACAAAAGTCTAAAATTTGGGTTGTGACTGTCAAGAGTGTTTGCGGGGGAGCAGAGGGCCTCGTGGGCCCTTTTCAAAACCTCCCAGCGGGCCCGATTGGGGGCCAGGGGGGGGGTTGGGTTACAGTTTGGTAGCTAATTTCCCCGAAAAGGGCCCCAGAAGGTGCCGGGCGGGGTGCAAAGGGAACTTGTGGGGAAGGGGGGAAAATCCAGAAGGGACCCCGGGGAAGGGCCAACACGGTGGTAGCAGCCCTCTGGTAAACCTACGAATTCGCAGGGGGCGAAAAGGGCCCGTCGGTTGTCCCGGGGAAACCGGCTGGGTTTACCATGGGCCGGGAAAGGGCTACCCCGGGGGGCCATGGTAAAAAAGAAAGGAATTTACCCCCAGTAGCGGGGGGGGGTTAAAAAAAATGGGGGGGCCTCCGTGGGGGGTTGTCCACGGGACCGGCTGGGGTGTTACCATCGGGCCAGGAAGCTCCCCGGGGCCAGGGTGAAAAAAAAAGAGGGAAGTAACCCCCAAAGCACGCCGGTCCCTAGCCCCCGTGCTTTGGTGGCAGGAGAGGAGGGGGTGGGCGTAACTTTATTTTTAAATTATTTTTGGGTTTTTAATTTTTATCTTTATTGCAATTTTTTCCCCTTATCAAAATTATCATTATAATAGAAATTTTTATAAAAATTACCCTTATAATAGCTTTTTATCAAAATTTAAATTTTTATAATAGCAATTTTTTTAAAAAATTATAAATTAAATAGCTTTTTTTATCAAAATTTCAAAATTGTTGTTTTAAAAAAAATGGGCTTTTTATCATTATAAGCCTAAAAATTTTACATAAACAAATTAAACCCCCCCCCGGAAAAAGGGCAGTTGGGCGACTCTAAAAAAGGCAAGATTTTGCCATTTTATCTATTTTTGGCTTTTTTTTTATTTTTTTCCTTTTTTATCAAAATGGAAAATATGATTGTTATAAATCACATTATTTCCTTTCCCCATGGAAAAGTGCTGGGGTCCCTTTTTGGGAAATCTTTCTCTCTATTTATCCGGGTTTGGGACCAGCACGGACTTGGGCTGGTTTGGGCCCCCCAGGGGCTGGGTAGGAATCGGGGGAAAAGTTCCTTCCCCAAGGGAACACCGCGCCGACTGGGGGACTCGAAACCCTCAAATTTGCCGCGTGACAGTTTTGGGCCCCGACCCTTTAACCATCGGAAAACCAAAAAAACCCTTATATTTAATATAAAAAATATATAAAAAAATATATAAAAAAATTAAAAAATAAAAATAATAATATATAAAATAAAATATATATATATATTATATATAAAAAAGGCCCCCGGTGCCGAGGGGTTAAAGAATCGGACTCAAGACTGCCCACGACGGCAATCTGGTTTGGGGGGTTCGAGTCACCGGGTCGGCGGGTGTTCCCTGGGAAAGGGAATTCCCCTCGTTATACCTAGCCATGGGTGGCCAAGCCACCCCAAGTCATTGCTGGTCCCAAGCCCGGATAAATAGAGAAAATGTGTTTTCCCTAAAAGGAAACCACAGCATTTCCCATGGAAAGGGAACTAATGTTTGATGATGATAAAACACAATTTTTGTCCCAATAAATGAAAAAAAGGGAAAAAAGTTTAAAAAAAATCCCAAAAAATAGATAAAGGGGCCCAAAATCTTCCCTTTTTCAGAGTACCCCCCAAACTCCCCCCTTTTCCGCCCCCTCAATTATGGATTATGGAATTATTAGGTTTAAAGATAATAAGCACCTTTTATTATCATGACAATTATGAGAATTTTGATAAAATTGCTTTTTATAAGTTTTAATTTGATAAATTGCTATTTTTAATGAAAAATTTTGTTTAAAATTTGCAAATTAAAATTTGAAAAATTTTGAAAAAAATTGCATTTAATGAAAATTTGAAAATGGGAAAATTGCAAAAATGAAAAAATAATAAAAAACAATAAAAATTTAATAATAATTTTACGCGACCGCCTCATCTCTCTGCCACCAACGCAAGGCAGGCTAGGCAGACGGCGTGCTGGGGCTAACTTCATCTTCTTTTTCACCATGGCCCCAGGAGTAGCCCCGGGCCCCCCATGGAAAACCCACAGGGCCCCGGGAAAAACCCCGAGGAGGCTAGGTAGACGCCGCTACGGGGGCCCAAATTTTTCACTTCTTTTCACCAGGGCCCCGGGAAAAGTAGTTTGGGGGCCCAAAGGTTTAACACCAAAAGCCGGTCCACGTGGAAAACCCGACGGTCGTTTCGCCCTTGCGAATTCAAAGGGTGACATCAGAGAGGGCTGCTAAAACCGTGTAGGCCTTTCCCCCGGGCTTTTTGGATGCCCCCACTTCCTCACAAGTCCCCGGGCTTTGCACCAGTGGGACCTTCGGGCCTTATCGGAGAAGTTAGCTCCCCAAACCCCACTGAAAAACAAAACCCTCCCCGGGCCCAACAATCAGAAAGCTGAAATTTTTGGGAAGGGGCTCCACGGGGCCCTCTGTCACGCATCACTTTGAAGCGACCCCCAGATTTAGACTCGGCCCTGGGGGAAAGGGGGCAGTCGCCCCAGCCGTAATCCCTCTGCAAACCCCAACCTCGGAAGCAAGGGCCCCTTTTCCCCCGTGCACCTCACCAGTTCCGCCCAAAGGTGGGAAACACGCTTTACCTGCGCGGGTTTAGTCAAGGCCCAGCAAACAGTGCTGTTAGTTTGGGCCCACATCCCACCGGCACCCGTTTGCACCGTGCTGCCCGGCCAATACGACCCTCCGGGCCCCCTTTGGGCTGCACACGACCCCGGTTTGGCCCACTAACAGTCTCTGTGGGGGCTTTGGGGGAAGTCGCATAGGGGCCCAAAACATATCGGGCCGAAATAGGGTTTCTCACCCCCCAGGCCCCTACGGGCGGCGGGTTTCCCCAAATCTATTGAGCCCTCCCCCTGAATCTTGCTGGTCGAGGGCCCGGGCTTCCCAAAATTTGGGGCCCGGGGAAAACAGGACGGCGGGTTTGGGCCCCCCTTTCCCCACCCTTTCCGAGTTTCCCCCGGGAAACCATTTCCTTACCCTTGGGGACATGCAGGGGAGGGTTTGCCCATCCCTGCCAAAGCCCTTGCAGCACGTGGAAGGATCAGAAATTTTTTTCCCGGTTTGAGAGGATGTGTTCTCGCTCCCCCCCGGACACCGTACGTCGTGCATTTCCTCATGCACCCCCAACAAAACCCTTGGGAAAAGGGCCCCTAGGGCTCACCTTCCTAAATACTCCCTTTCCCATTTACCCTTTCCCGGCCCCCGAGGTCAGGGGGGGGAGCAGCTGGCCCTGGGGCCACTCGTTCCCTTTTCAGGAAGGCCTCGAACTCCAAGGCCCTCGCCAGCGCCACCTGCAGGTCCTCAGGGTGTGCCGGGCTGACGAAAGATTTGCAGCTGCGGGTCCTCCCCAAAAGGAAAAAAGGGCCCAGCGACCAGGGCCCCGACACGACGTGCGGGGGCCGGGGGGTTTTCCTGCCACAGCCCCCAGGCAGCCCCCAGTAAATCGACACTCTGGCATCGGTTGCCAGAACCTGGTTGCCTTCTCTGTTGCAACGTTACTACTCGTGACGCCGCCTTTCCCCCTTTTGTGCCATTTTCCCCCCTTTCCAACCCGGCCCAGAAAGGGCCCAGTGATCAGGTCCATCGGCCCGGGCTTAAACCTCACTGTGCCTGCTCAGTATAGCCTCCTCTCCCCCCAGGGCCCTGCCCCCGTTTTTGGACGACATGAAAAAATTGGGGCTCTTCCCACTGATCAAAAATAAAACAAATCCCACTCCTGAAAACATTTTTTTACCCCGGGACCGCCTCATCTTCTGCCCCCCAACGAAAGGGCGGGCCCTAGGCGGACGGCGTGCTATCCACAGGGTCGTAAAACAGAACAGTTCCAAGAGGCCCCGAGAAACCACAGCGTCCCAAAACCACGGGGGGAAACGCCAAGTGGCGAGGAAGGGCAGAAATAAACCCCCAAAAGGACAGTCTTTCCTTTATTTACACAAGTTATTACCCTTTTAAAACTTTTCTATAGGCACAAAAGGGGGGAAAAACCAGCATGTCAACGCATGATAAGTTAAAAACAGGGAAACCCCAAAAAGGTTTATCAGGTCACAATGGAAAAACCCCGAGGTTTCACAGGACCCGCCCCAAAACCCGGGTTCTCTTGGCTTTTTCCCTCCGCCCCTTTCCGGGCTCACAGCCAGTTCCGTCTGTTTGCCCGGGGCCCCTTTTCATGTTAAAACATGCCCGGGGTTCACCCCTTTTCATTTTAACACATTTCGCACAGAGAAAAAGACCACTGGCGTAGCAATTTTTGGTATTTTTAAATATTATTAATTATTATTGGGTATAATATAGGCATGGAAAATTATATATATATATATTATATATATAATTATTTTAATATAGGGGAAAATTTCCCAATTAATAAATCACAGCAGAAAAATTTCGTTGAAAAATTTTTTGCTGAAAGAATGAAATTTGAAGTAAGAGAGGAAATTGCAGACGAAAAAAAGCGGGTTTTTCGCCCTGGGGAAAAGGTCCCAAAAAAACCCAGATTAAAAAATTTAAAATTGATCATAGAGAAAAAAGAGAACATAAAAAGCCCAAACCCTGGTTTAGTTTATGTGAAAGTTTTTTGATCCGTTGATCACAATGCCTTGGAATAACATGAACGATATTTTTCCCAAAAACACATCACCAAAACAAATTTAAAAACCCATTTTATGACCAACAACAAGCAGCTGTAAGAACCATTAGGGGTTTAAAACAGAAGGGTTTCCGAAGTAAAAAACAAGGCGGGCCCCGGGGTTTGCATTCTGTTCCCGAAAACCCTTTTTAACATATAGTCGAAGCAATTTGAGAGGTGCTCAGAAAATTTTTAAAAGGAACTGTAGAGTTGGAAGGAAAACAAAATAAAAATTTCTAAGGTACGCCGTAAATTATGTTTTGATTGCCAGCAGTATCATAACTTAAAAAAACAAATAGATAAAGTTAGAAAGCAAGAAAAAAGGGCGGTTTGTTTCTTAATCCCAAAGAAAAAAAATTTCATAAAGATTCAAAGAAAACCCCGGCAATGAAAAAATGAGAACATTTTAAAATCAATGGAAGATTGTGGAAAATGTAAAAGAGTTCATTTATCGGGGAAGCTTTTTTTAACAAAAATTTATGAGATTCCCCGGAGATAAAAAGAAAAATTTGGGCCATTCCCAAAAACCACTAAAAATTGTTTAAAATAAATCTGGAAAGCCCCAAAGCATTCCCTTTACGAAAAAAAAGCTGGGGGTTTTTGAACTCATTATTTTCCCCCCCAAGCTTTCATATTTTTCTGAGGTGGGGTTGTGAATAGATAGAAAAGGGGAAAAAGGGATCAATAGTTTTAAATGTGGGTGTTACAAGGGAGAATTAGTTTTAGCTGGACGGGAAAAAGAAGACGAATGATGAAAGTGCTGAGAAAAAAAATTGTAAAGACCGACTGTTGGACATCTTGAACAGGGGGGAAAATTAAAAAGTTTTTTGGGTTTAAAGGTGATGGAAGAAAAAGTTTTTGAGAAAGACAGGGATGGGGATGGGAAGCAGGGGAAGAAGAAAAACCAAAGACAAGACTGAGCGACAACATCAAAAAATTTTGGGCGGGGTCGATGGTACAAGGGGGAAAAAAACAGCGAAAAAGATCAAATTTAGTGGCGGGGGATGGTGGAGGGGGGCCAGGGTGTCAAACATGAGATACCGTTATTAAATGATGAGATTTATATAGGGGGGTTATATATATATAAATAAAATATAATAAAAAAGTTTAATTATATTATAAAAACATATAAATTTTTTAATATATAAAATTATATATATATATTTTAGATGAATATATAATATATATATATAAAATTTAATTATGCATATATAATATATATATAATAAAATATATTTTATATTTTTATATATATTAAAAATATTATAATATAATTATTATATATATATATTTCGGGTTATTATATTAATATTAAATTTTAATATTATATATTTTTATATATAATTATTAAAAGGAAAATATATATTTTATATATTTTAAAAGGCATGTAAAATAATATATATATATAAAAATAAATAATATTTTTAAAAATATATATTTTATTATTTTAAAATATATGCATGTGAAATTAAAAATTTTATATAGTTTATTTATAAAATTATATATAGAATAAAATATAAATATAATTATAATATATATATGCATGTATTAAAAATATATATGCATGTAATAAATATATAGGGCTTTAAAATTTTATAAAAATTTATTTTTATATGGCAGGTGATATAATTTTAATAAATATATATATTTAAAATATGATATATATATATGATGTATTTTATGTATGTATGTAGTAAAACAGGCATGCGTTTTATGTCTTAAAAGGGATGTACGAATAAATATATTTTATAATAAAATTATAATAATATATAAATAATATATATTTTATGAAAGGGGTTTGTATGTGTTGATGTTATACAGCAGGGCATGAATGTCTAAAAAGCATGTCGAAATATAATATAAAATTATATATGATATATTTTATATATATTGATATATATTAAATTATATAAAAAAACATACACACACACCCCACACAACACATATTAATATAAAATTATTTTATATTAAATAATATATTTATTTTATTATAATAATATGTTTTTGGGTGGGTTTTGTGTGTGTTTTGTGGGGTTCAAATAAAAACTCCTGTTCATTTGCAGTTTCCACTGAAGAGAACAAATCATCTGAAAAATTTTAGATTGTTTAGGTTTTCGTCTCCTTTTTTGGGATCCCCCTTTCCGTTCCTTTTCTAGCTTTTTTTTATGAATATTCCTAAAGACTTTGCTGAAAACATTTTTGGTGAGTTTGGGATCGCCGGGCCCTAACCCCTTTTCCTTTTATATTTTTTTTTCCCGGGGGGTTCCGGGGGATTTTGGGGGTTTGTTTGTCCCCTCTTCGTTATATCTTCCAAATTTCCTGTCTTGGGAAGCTTTTTAGTTTTGTGGTTTTTTGTAAGAGTAAAATCCCTTTTTCAAAATCGATAAAGGGGGCCCATCCCCCAAAAGGGGTTTTCCTTTAATCCTTTTAATTTTCTTTTTTTTTGGGGGGAACGGGTGGATGGGTCGGGTTTTTGAGAACCATTGCGGAACCCTGCCTGTTCTCTAGGCTGGTTGGGAATCCGGGACTGCAGAGTGATTTTGTGAAATTTTGGTAAGTAACTGAAAGGAGGTTTTTTGGGTGGGTAGTTTTTAGATCCTTTCTGCCCCCTTTTTTATGTAAAAAAATTTAATTGTTGCTTTTTCCCCGGGTTTTCGGAGGGTTTTATAAGCCATTGTTAAAAAAAAAAGGCTAGTTGATGTGCACTTTTCTCCTCCTTTTTATAAGGGCTGTGCTAAAACCGTCTTCCCCCGGGGTTTTCCCCCTCCCCATGCCTTTTAAAAGCTCTTTTTATAAAAGTTCCCATACTAGGTAAGTCTTAGTTTCCGCATTCCCTTTTATCCGTGAGTTTATTTTATCCCGTAAAAGTCTTCCCTTTTTATGATTTTTTTTTATTATAGGGAAAATCCCCAAATTTGGGTTCATTGCAACAAAATTTAAATTTTTTTATTTCCCAGTCCCAATTTTTGTGTTTTTATTGTGGGACCTGAGACGTGTTTTATTTATTTTTGAGTATTTAATTCCCCCAAAATCTCTCTTTTTTTTTATAGTATTTGTAGTTTGGCCCAATTTTTTGTTTTCCTTGTAAAGATACTTTCTGGGCCCACGTTTTTGCATAAGCTCTTAAATTATACCCAGAAAATTCCTGGAGCTTTGGGTTCACGTTTTTAACCCCCTACTTTAAGTGAAGCTTCCTTATTATGTCATTGGGAAATGTTTTTTTTTTTTAATTTGGGCCCAAAGTTTAGATCTTCGTCGTGAGAAGTGGTTGTGGGTGATATATCTTTAATATATACATTTTATGTGTAAAAAATATAATTATATATATATAATATTAAAATATAAATATCTAAATATAAAACTTAAATAGGACTTGCATGTGTTTTATATATGGTTTTTATTTCAAATATATATATAATTTTATATATTATATATATATAAATTAAAAATATTTTTTTATATATATATATCCTTTTATATGAGACGTGCATGTGTTGTATGTAATATATATATATATAGTATAATATATAATATAATATAATAGAATTTTAAAATATATAAAAAAAGAAAAAAAATATATATAATTAAAATAAAAGAAAATATAATAATATATATAATTATATAATGGAAAAATTTTAGGGTAGTATATAAAGATTAATAGAAAAAATTTAGATATATTTTTATATAAAATAAATTTTAGATTTTATAAATAGTTTGAATTTTAATAAGATTATAAATTAAAATTATAAAAGAATATACACCACACATCCCCCCATCTCTCTTTGATTGGGGTGTGTGGGTGGGGTGTGTTTTTCGTGTATGTGTTTTTATATTTTTTGAGGTCTGTCTTTTTAGAAAAATATAGATACATATAAATGTTTTAAAATATATCTATATAAAATTTAAATTTTACAGATATGTACACCCCCACACACACCCCACACACACACACACAACCCCACACACACACACACACACACACACACACACACACAACATAAAATTTTAATATATATAATAATATATATATATATATAATATATTTAAATATATATATATAATTTTTATGTGGGTGTGGGGTGTGGGGTAAAGTATAATTTTATATGTATTATAATATATAATTTTATTAAAAATATATTTTAGATAATATATAAAATATATGGGTTGGTGTTGTGGGGGGGGTGTATGTGTTGGGGGTGTTTTGGGGGGGTGGTGGGGCGCGGCGTGTGGGGTTTGGGGTGTTGGGGGTTTTTTTGGGGTTTTTGGGGGTTTTTGTGGTGTGTGTTTGTGTGGGTTTGTCTGTGGGTGGTTTTGGGGGTGTTGTCTAATAGGTAAATATAGAAGACAGATTGATAGATAGATAGAGATAAATAAAAAATTTACAAAATTAAAAAACAGACACAAAAAGAGGGCCCCACACACACACACACACACACATAATAATATAATTAAAAATATATTAATTAAAATAATAAATATATAAACTATAGATAAAATATTTTATATTTTAGATATATAGATATTTTAAAATATATATATAGTATTAAAATATATTATATAAAAAAAGATAAAATATATATTTAATACACAATATATGTATATTATTATTTGGAAATTAAAAATAAATATTATTGTATAATAAAAAATATATTTATATAAAATATATGTATTTAAAATAAATCTATATATATTTTTAATTTTTTAGATATATATAAAAGATATTATATATATATATATGGGATTATAAAATTTTAAAAAATATATTATATATAATAAAAAATAGAAAATATGATTTTATAGTATATATGTATATAATATATTTTATATTTTTATAGATAAAGTATATTTTTATTAATATATATATATATATATATAAGGTTATTATAAAATTTTTAAAATAGATATATTTTTATGTATATATTTTATATATATGGTAAAATTTTATAAAATTTTTATATAATATATATATATTTTATATATATTATATTAGTTTTGTTTTGTTTTTGTGTTGTTTAATATATAATATTTTAAATTATATATAAATATTTTGGGGTTTTTTTTGGGGGTTTTAAAAATTATTTTAAAAAAAATTTTTTTTTTTGCTTTTTTTTAAATTTTTTTGTGTTTTTGGGGTATGTGTTCCCAAAACATATATAAAAATTTATTTCTTTTCTATTATCTACTACAATCTGTCTATCTATTATACACTTTTAGCACACACACACACACACACGCACAAAAAAACACACCACACCCCAACCCCAAACCCCCCCCCCCCCAACCCAAAAAAAAAAAAACACCACACACACACAAAATAAAACAAAGGGAGACAAACACCAAAACACACACCACAAAAACACACACAACCCCACCACAACACACACAACAACACACCACACACACACACCTACACCCCACACCCCACACACCCCACACACATACACACAAACAGACATTTCACACACACACACACACCCACACACACACACCCCACACACACACCCCACACACCAAAACAACCCCACACATTTAAATAATAATAACATTATATATTTATATATATATATATGTATGTATGTATTTTTAGGAATTGGATATGTATAAAAATATATGTAAGTTTTTAAAATAAATTCTGAAACATCCCCAGAGACAGAATCACCACACACACACACACACACACACACCACACACCAAAACACACACACACACACCACACACACCCCACACACACCCACACAAAACACACAGATTTTAAAATTTTATATATTTTATAAAATTATAATATTTTAATATAAAATATTATATATATGTATATATCTATGTATATAAAATAAAAAATATAATAATAATATAGTATATAAATCATTCTATATATATTTTTATATAAATTATAATATATATATATAAATATATATATATATATATAAAACACAAACCAAGGGGAAGTTTTACACAAGGATGAAAAGGGAAACAACCACAGTAGAAAATGAAAATAAAAACGTAAAAGTTTCGAACTCTTCACGAGTTAAACTTCCCGACAAATTAAAAAAGAAAAGATCATCCCTTTTTGGGTTTTTCGTTTTTGGAAAATGAAAAATGTAAAAATTTTGAAAAAGTACGATTTAGTTTCATTTTTTTTACGGGCTGTTTCCCCCTTTTTATATGAAATTTTATATTTTGTATACAATATGTATTTATAATATATATATATAATATATATATAATATATATATATATATAAAATACACATATATAAATAGGGGAGAGAGAGGGGGGAGAGGGGGAGAGAGAGGGAGAGGAGAGACGAGGAAGGGGAAGGGAGAGAAAAGAGGAAAAGGGAGGAGAGGGGGAGAGAGAGAGAGAGAAGACAGACAGACAGACGAAACCCTTCATGATGGGATAGGATTTTATAATATTTTATATAATCTATATATGGTGTGTGTGGGGGGGTGTGGGTGTGTTTTGGGGGGTGTGGGGTGGGTGTGGTTTTGTGGGTGGGGTTTACAAAATAATAAAATATGAAGGCATTTATAATAGAGACATACTTTAGATAAAAATGTTTTATATATTAATTTATATATAAAGATATAAAAATAGGATAAAGAATAAAACAAAACTAAAATACAAGTTTTTTAGAATAATTACCCCAAAATATATACAAAAAACTAAAGAGATATATAGAGAAAGATAATAATATATATATAATATATTTTATACATATAGAATAAAAAACAAAAGGGAAAATATAAAATATATAATATTAATAAGATATATATATATATAGGGATATATATATTATATTATTGAAAATATATAGGGGAATTTTATAATATAGATATTATTAAAATAATAGAGTATAATTTTAGTAATATATAGTATATAATATATATATAGTATTATTTTTAAAATAATAAAAGGGAATTTTAAAAAATACATATAATAATATATATATTATGTATACAACCCAAATATACATTAATAATATAAAAATATATATAATTTTAAAATTTGGTATTAATTTAATATTATATATATATATAGATTTATACTTTCAAAACACAAACACCCATACAGACACACACACGGAGACACACCCACTTTCCCACACAACACACACACATTTAAAAACAAAGACACCCCACACACACACACAAAAACACAAACACCCACACCAAACACACACACCCCAGCCACACACACACACACACACAAACACACACACACCCCACACACACCCCAAAAATAAAAATTAAAATAGAGAGAGAGAGGAGAGAGGGGTTTGATAGATTTGATAGATAGATAGTATAAGGGTTTGTGTGTGGGGTTTGGGGTGTGTTTGTGTGTTTGGTGTGATGGTGTGTGTGTGTGTGGATGTGTGGGGCGGGGCGCCCTGTGTGTGGGTTTTAGTGTGGCTGGTGTGTGGGTGTGTGGGGTGTGGGGTGTTGGGGGTGGTTTTTTTTGTGGTGAAATAATTACCAGAATTCTATTTTAAACATTTGGGAATTTAAAGAGATAAAAGTGAGAATAAAGCGGTTTTGGAAAAAACATTTTATGGGTTATTAAATTTTAATATTATCAAAAAATATTATTTATTTTTTATAATATTATTTTTATTATTTTTATTATTATTTTTATTTTTACTTTAATTTTTAGTTTTTTTGCCAAAAAAAAAATTTAACTTTTTAAAAATAAAATAATTAAATTTGTATAATAATAAAATAAGTATAATTAATAAAAAAAAAATCCCCCCCCCCCCCTTAAAAATAGTTTTTTAATTATTTTTTTTTTTTATTAGTATTATTTTTTATTATTTTTTCTGGTTTGTTAAATTTGGAAAAAAATAATTTATAAGAGTAATAATTACAGAAAACGATAAAAAAATAATGTTAAACAATATTTTAAAAAAGTTATTATTGTTTATTATTGTTATTACTAAATTGGGTTTTAAGTTATTACTAGTAAAATTAAAAAAATATATAAATTTTAACTGCAAAAATTTTTAAAAATAATTTTAATAATTGCAAAATGAAAGATAATAATTGGGAATAATGATGAAATGATGGTAATAATTTAGGAAAAATGATGATAACGATAATAATGATGATAATCAAAGATAAAAATAGGATAATTTAAAAGGAATGGGGGGACATATATAAAAAAAAAGGTAAAAAAAAAAAAAAATGCAAAAAGTCCCCCAAAAAAACGGCTAAATCCAGCCTTTTTAGTGTTTTTCCCAAAAGGGCGTTTTTTTCCCTTCATTTGATGGGTTTTTCAATATTAGGGAAATAATATTTTAATTACCAGAAAATTTTATTAATCCCTGACAATAAAAAGAAAAAAAGTGAGAATAAGAGGGAAATTTGGGTAACATTTTTATGATTATTTTATTATACTATTATAAATTTTTAAATTTTTCAAAATTTTTATTACTATTATTATTTTTATTATTTTTATTATTATTGTTATTATTACTTTTAAAATTTAGTATTATTGCCAAAAAAATTATTATAAAAGTAATGATAACAATAATAACAAAAATAAGTAAATAATAGGAAAAACTAAAGGGTTTTAATATTTTTATTGATATTTTTGTTATTATCAAATTTTTATTTTTCCCGGTAGTTACACACACAGACACACATACATAAATATATTATTTTAAAATATATATAAAAAAATATATATTAGATCTAATTATAATTTTAAAAAGAGTAAAGATATGTAATAATTAAAATAGAAGAGGGTTTAAATTTTTAAAGATAAATAATAGATATATAGATTATTAAAATATATAATAGAAAAGAAAAATAAAAATAAAAGGGGGTACTAGATTATAATATAAATAAAATTAAAGGAGAAAGAAAAAGACAAAAAATAGATAATATAAAAAGAAAGAATATAATAAAAATAAGAGAGAGATAAAAGAATAAATTAAATAGTAGAAAATAATAGATAATAGTATAAAGATATTATATAATATATATAATATTTTATACTAGATATAGATAATAAGTAGATGTAAAAAATAGAGATATAAGTATATAGAAAAATAGATAAAGAGATAAGAGGAACCTATAGATATAGATTTTATATATATAATTGATAATAAAATATATATATAGATATAATATATTATTAAAAACAAAATAAGAATTTACAATATATATATAATATATATTATATTTTTATAATATAATATTAAAATAATATATATATATTATATATATATAAATATAAAATGAATTAAAATTATATATAAAATTTTGATCTATATATGAAATATTAAAATATATGTATGGAAAAATATTAAAATTTTTTATAAAATTATAATATAATATTATAATTTATAAAATATTAATATATATAATTTTATAATTTGGTTTACATATATTATATATATTATATATAATATAATATATATTTTTTAAAATTATATATAAAATAAAAATATTTTAAAATTTATATATATATAT
This sequence comes from Penaeus monodon, assembly GCF_015228065.2. Taxonomy (NCBI): domain Eukaryota; kingdom Metazoa; phylum Arthropoda; class Malacostraca; order Decapoda; family Penaeidae; genus Penaeus; species Penaeus monodon. Next base: position 19,472 of record NW_023642710.1, on the reverse strand, counting down.
TATTTTTTTTGGTGTGGGTTTTAATTGTTGTTGGGGTTTTTGGGGGGTGGTGTTTTGGTTCCCACAAAAATATAAACATTTTTTTATCTATTTTTAAACTAAACTTAAACATCTATCTTGTCTATCCGTATAACACTTTCAACATACACACAAAACCCCAAAAACACCCACAAACAAACAACACACCACACACACACCACACACACACAAAAAAACAACAAGAGACCACAACACACATTTCACCAAAAAAACACAAACCCCAACCCACACACACACACACACACACCACACACACACACACACACACACACACACATTTTTAAATTTTAAAATATACATAATATGTATATATTAATAAATTTTTTTTATAATTAAAAATATAAAAAAATTTTATAATAGATTTTTATATATATAATAATTATTAAAGTATGTATGTAGTATTTTTGTAATGTATTAAAAATATGAATGGTATAACATTTTTGAACCATACACACAATAGAGGGCACAGAGACAGAACAAAACACAAAAACACACACACACCACCCACACACGCAAAGCACGCGCCCCGCCAAGCCACACACACAACACACACACACACCACACACAACCCCAAACACACACACACCACACACAAAACCCCACACACACACACTTCCCCAAAAACACACACACACACACACACACACACACATAAAATATAATAAAATAGAAATATATATATATAAAAATTTTAAATAGGGATAATTGTATATTTTTATATGTATAATTTTAGGGTATTAAAAATAATATACATTAAAATGTAAAATATATATAGGGATATATATATATAAATATATATAAATGTAATATTATATAATATAATATATTAACAATTATATATATATATATATATATATAATATAATTTTAAAATATATATTTTATAATATATAATATAAAAACCCCAAAAACAGTGACGTGTACACAAGGGGGAAAAAGGGGGGCAGCCACAGTTGAAAATGAAACTAAATCGGGGGCGTTTTGAACTTTACGAGTTTCATTTTCAGCGAAAAAAAACCGAAAAGGATGATTTTCCCTTCCCCCTTTTAATGAAAATAATGTATATATTAATTTTATATATAATATATAATATATATATATTATAAAATATATATATTATACATAGAGGGGAGAGAGAGACAGAGGGCCCGAAAGAGACAGAAAGAGAGAGGAGGGGAGAAACATTCTGTATTAATATAAATATATTTTATTAATATATATATATTAAATATATTTTAAAATATATTAAAATGTTGTGTGGGTGTGTGGTGTGTGTGTGGTTTTGTGTGTGTATAGAAAATAAAATATATATATATATATTAATATAAAAAGATATATATATTATATTAAAAATATAAAATATATTTAAATAATATAAAATAAAATAAAATATAATATAAAAAAATATATAAAATATATATATATATATATATAAATATAAATTTTAAAATATATAATTTTAAAATGGGTGTGTTTTGTGTGGGTGTGTAGGGTGTAGTTTTTAAATTAAAATATAAAATTTTTAAAGGATTTATATAGAGAGAAAATCATTCAATAAATAAGGGGTAAAAATAAGATATATTATAGTATATATTTATAAAATATATATATATAATATTTTAATATAATTTTTAAATAAAATAACATAGTACTTTAGGGAAAATAACTAAATATATACAAATAATCATTTTATATATAAATATAAAAAATATAATATAATATATTTATAATATTTTTATGTATATATATAGATAATATTATATTTTGTTTGTAATATATATATATTATATATATATAATAAATATATATATAATGATTATTTTTATATAGGATGTAAATATCTAAAGATGCATATGTTATTTTTGTGTATATATATTAAAACATAAATAACATAGTATCTTTAATTTTTACATACAAATTTCATATATAATCCCTTTTATTATTAATATTAAATAGAAATATAATAAAATATATTTTAAAACAAAACTATATAATATATTATAATATATTTAAAAATTATATAATTTTATTTTATTATATTATTAAAATTATTAATGGTTTCCTTCTATCGGGCCTCTCAATATATACATAATAAATATAAAAAAATATAAATATAAAAAATATATATATAGATATATAAAAATTTAAAATAAGTATTTAAAAATAAAATATATGGGAAATATATATTATATATAAAATTTGTATTAAATAATATATAAATTTTAGATTGATAGATAGATAGAATTTGAAAATGTATTAGAAAATTAGATATATTAAAATATATTATATATAGATAAAATATAAATATATAATATATAATATATATAAATAAATGCAAACATATATATATCTATATAATTTTATATATAATATATATATAAATTTTAAAAATATATATTTTGTGTGTGGTGTGTGGGGTGTGTGTGTGTGTGTGTTGGGGTGTGTGGTATTTATACATACAGACAACCCACAACGGCGCCACACGTTTGGGCCCCAAAATACTTTCCCACACACACCCCCACACAACAACAAAGCACACACACCCCACACACACACAAACAAAACACACACACCCCACACCCTACACACACAAAACAACACAAAACACACACACACAAACACACACACACACACACACAAATAAAAATATAAATATATATAATATATATATTATTAATAATTAAAATAATAATATAATATATATATTATATATATTTATATACTATATAGGGATAATGTGGATGTGTGTGTGTGGTTTTTGGGGTCTTTATGTGTGTTTTGTGTGAGGGGGTGTGCGCGCGCCCCGGGGTGTGTGTGTTTGAGTGTGGTGTGGTTTGTGAAAAAAATTACCAGAATTTTATTAATTAATGCAATAATGATGATAAAAATGAGAATAAAGAGAATTTTGGGTAAAATTTGAGGGTTATTAAATTATTTCTTTATCTTATCTTATTATTATTATTATTTTTATTTTTTATTATTTTTTTATTATTAAATTTTTATTTAAATTTTTTATTAGTATTATTTCCAAAAAAAAAAGGGTTTTAACTGTAATAATAACAAAAATAATAAAAAATTTTAATAATAATGATAAGGGATAAGAATAATAATAAGGATAATTTAAAAATTTTAATAATCGTTTTTAAAAATTTTTTTATTTTAAAAATTTTTATGTTTTTTTATTTTTCAAATTTTTATTATTTTATTTGGGAGATAATTGGAAAAAAAAACAAATTTTTTAAGAGTAATAATTAAAGTAAAACGGGTTTTTAATTAAAAAATGAATAAACAATCATTTAAAAAAGGTTTTTTATTTTTTTATATTTTTATTATTACTATTTTTTATTTTAGGGGGTTATTAGAAAGTTTGTTTAAAAAAATTAAAATAAATGCAATAATTGCAATAAAAAGATAATAAATTTCAATAATGATGATCTTAATTTCAATAATAATGAAAAATTTATGATTTATAATATGATAATGATTTATATAACGATAATAATTTTTGAAATCATGATAAATTTAAAGATGATAATAACAGGAATTGGGTTATATAATTAAAAAAAAAAAAGAAAAAAAAAACCAAAAGCGAAAAAAAAAACGGCAAATTAAACGAAAAAAATTTGCCCTTTTAGGGATACTCCAAAAAAGGGCGTTTTTTTTTTCCCTTTATTTTATGATTTTTGGGAATTATTAGGGGGAAAAATGATAATAATTACCATTATTGCAATTGTTATCACTTATTGCTTTTTTTACAGGTTTTAAAAATAAAATTCTTACAACCCATACTAATAACAACTACAAAAATAATAGTAATAAAAAATAATAATAATTTAAGGGTTTTTATAATAAGATTTAACAATTTTAATTTAAAACGTTATTTCTGAAATTATTAAGTTATAAGATTATTTTTTCAATAATACTACCCGTAAAAAAAAATAAAAATTTTAAAAACAAAATAAAAACAATTAGTTTTTTTATTACTATAATTTTTTATTATTTTTGTTATGGGAAAAGTTTTTACTAATTTTGGTAAAAATAATAATAATTTAAAATAATAATAATGAAATAATAAAAATAATAATTTAAAAATAAAAATAATAATAAGAATAATAATAATGATTTAAAATTTTTTTTTTTTAAATTTTAAAATAAAAATCATCAAAGTATCTAAAATTTTTTATTTTCACTTTCACATCATTATGGAAGAATAGAAAATTTTTGTAATTTTTACATTATTACCCTAATAATTTCCAAAATCATCAAATGAAGGGGAAAAAGTAAATTTTTGGGAAAATACTCTTTAAAAGGCTATATTTTTGCTAGATTTTGCCGCCCTTTTGACTTTGGGGTTTTTTTTTTTGTAAACCTTTTTTTAAAATTTTATATAAAAAACAATTCCGTATTATCCTAAAAATTACCCTGATTATCAAATTATTACGTTATCACATTAATCATATTTTCATCATTTTTGCAATTTTATATAAATTTTTGGGAAAATTTTTATCATTATTTTTGAATTGGGGGTTATTTAAAAAAAAAATTTTTTAAAATATACCCAAAACAACTACAATTTAAAAATATAATAACAATAATAAAAACAACAATAACGTTTTTTTAAAAATTTTTATATCAATTTTTTTAATTAATATCGTTATTACTTAATCATTTTCTGTTATTAAAAAATTATTTTTTTTTTAATTATACTACCAGTCAAAAAAAAAAATAATGAAAAATAATAACAATAATAATATTAATAACAATATTAAATTATTATTATTTTTATTATTTTTATTAATATTATTTTTATTGTTATTATTACAGTTTTTAAAATTTTTTTTGGCAATAATAATAATAACCCAAAATAATAATAATAATAATAATAAAATTTAAAAAAATAATAATAAAAATAATAATAAAATTAATAATAAATTAATAAAATGATGAGATAAAAAATGATAAAAATTTAAAAATAATAATTTATGAAAGTTTCCAAAATTTTCTTTATTTTCAATTTTTTCATCATTTTTGGCATTTATTTAATTTGAAATTTTTGGTAAATTTTTATCAATTTTTACCCTAATAATTTCCAAAAACATCAAATGAAAGGAAAAAAAAGTCATTTTGGGGGTATAAATCTAAAAAAGGGTATTTTCGGGGTAGATTTTGGGCCCCTTTTTTTTGATTTTGGGGAAATTTTTTCTTTTAACCCTTTTTTATATATTGGGGCCCCAATTCCTTTTATTTTCATCATTATTATCATGATATCATCATTTTTGCAACAAGTGTGTGGAAATATAAAGACTTTGTAGGGGTTTCATTTTATTACTAAGTGTAATTACCCCGCTTGGGAACTGCCCAAAAATTTATAATACAAAAGAAGTGAAACACCGTCTGACCTTCCCAAATTAAAAACGATTCAAATAAGTGGGCAGCTCCCGGGTTTTTCGGTAGAAAAATATTAAAAAAAAACAAACGTCATTTCAGCACCCAAAAAAAAAAGCAAACAATATCATTTATTTTTATCATTTTTATTTCAATTTTTGCAGTATAATATATTTTTTTTTTAAACATACAACTACAAAATATACATATAATAAAAAATATGAATAACAATAATAAGATATTTAATAATTATAATTAAAACATATTTTTAATTTTTATCGTTATTTTTGTAATTATTGAAGTTTTAAAAATTTTAAAATATTTTTTGGTTAAAATTTTGCTCATAATAAAAATAAAAAAAGATAATAAAATAATAATAAAAACAATATTAAATTAGTAATAAATTAGTATTTAATTAGAATATTACATTATCATTATTATTTTTATATTCCAGTTATAATAAAATTTTTTTATCGAAATACTAAAGATAAAAAATAATAATAATAAAATAATGATAATAAAATAATAATAATAAAATTTAATTTAATTTTTAATAATAACAATAATTTAAAGACAATAATTTATAACAATAGTATAATTTTAAAAAAAAAGTAATACTAAGGGTAAAGTAAAATGAAAAATAAAAAATAAAAAAGATAATAAAAAAAATATGATGATTAAAAAAATAATAATAATAATACTAAAATAACAATAATTTTTAATGATAATAATAAAATTTAATTAAATTTCCAAAAAACATCCCTGAAATCTAAAAAGGCAGGGATTTTGGGGGAATCTCAAAAGGGTATATTTCGCTAGTTTTTCCCTTTTTTCCCACTTTTGGGATTTTTAATTTTTCCTTTTTAATTTTTAAAAATTATGGAAAAAAAAAAACGATTCTGTTATTATCATCCTTTTATCCGTTATCATTTATTTTTATTCATCTCTAATATTCACATTATTACCCTCTTTTTCCCCCCCTTTTTTTAATTTTTATCATTTAAAAATCATCATTTTTATAAAATTCTGCAATTAATTTCGTTTAAATTATTTTGTAATGAAAAATAATAAAAATAATAATAAAATAATAAATAAAAATAATAAAGAGGGTGTAAAAAATAACAATTTAATTTAAAGGGTTTATGGTTAAAATTTTTCTATGTCTTTTTCAAATTTTTACGTTATTATTGGGGATTTTAAAAAGTTAAAATCTTTTTTTTTTGATTATGCAATAATAATGATAATAGTGATAAGGGTTATAAAATAGATTATAATAATGTAATAATAATAACAATAATAATAATAATAAATTTAAAAAATAATAATAATAACAATAAAAATAAAAAAATAATAATAATAATAATAATAAAAAATAAAATATAGTGGGGAGGTGGAAAACAATTTAAAAACCCCCAACCCAGTACATGAATTTAAAGAGGTCAGTTTAAAAGTGACGTAATCAGGGCCCTTTACGGGAAAAACAAACCACAAACCGCAACCCAAATTTCCCCAAAAAAAAAAATCAATAACCCCGGGAAAACATTAACCTACTTTCACATGTGCTTTTATGTTCGACATGAGCATCATAAGAGAAATAATGAAACAAAAAGAGGGACTACAGACGAGATCCCCTTTCCCAAGGGAGGGGGCAGGTGACATAATAATGATCCCCAGGGTAAACCCCACAACCTTGGGCGAGGTGAACGAGGTTTAAAGATCCCGAGGTAACCAATAGCCATAGCTAATGATGACTAGCCAACCCCAAACCTTTCAGTCCCAAAATTTGTACATCATAACAGAAAAAAGACCAAATCCGTAACCCAAAACAATTACCCGTAGGGAAAATGCACGATGGGCTTTACCGCAAATTCACCAGGGTTTTAAAATTTTAACCCAGATCGAGAATTGATTCTGTTTTCAGACGAGGGGAAAACCCTTTTTCCTAATGACTTAAAATGTCAAAAAACAAAATAAAAGGTCACAAAGGTTGTAATGACCGATAATTTTTTTTTTTGCTCCTCTCTAAATGTACCGAGATAAGATACAAATTTAAATGTAAAGGATTTAAAAAAATCGTTATAAAAATAATGCTTTTATTTTTTGATTGTATAAAACCCCCTTAAAAAGCGTCACACACACACACACACCCCACACACACCACACACACACAAAACACCACCCCAAAAAACACAACACACACACCCCATAACCCTTTTTTTTCCCCCCCTGCAATGATGAGATGACAAGGGAAAAAATTTAAACCTTTCCCACATTACTATCCCCTGCATGCGTGAATCCTCTTTGTTTCTGTTAAGTAATGGAGGAATCCCAAATCAGCTATAACGGAGGCGGTTCAGAAAGAGGGAAAACTCTCCATTTTTCTGATTCTACCGCATGCCAACAAACCCTCTCACCCGTGCGATGACCGTTGCCAAATCGAAAACCCGGGAAATGAGAGAAAAATTGGGGTAGATATCTTCCGGTGGGAGCCCTTGGAGTTTTATTTGGGCAGTGGTTTTAGGAAATCTATGTAGCGTAAGTTTTGAGGGGTTTTTTTCTTGGGGAAAAAAAATAATTTTTTTCTCGGTCGTATCCTCCCCTTTAAAGACCGTCTGTAAAAGTGGATTACGGAACTTTAAAACCGTTTCTTTATCCCCGGTGATATCTCCAAGTGGCGATCATTTATTATTTTCAGGACGTGGGTTTTCCAAATTTAATATCTTCTTTTCTTCCCGGGGTATTGTCCCTCACTGTTTATTTACCAAACGACTAAACAGGGTTTAAATCCAATTTAGGCAATATATCCATGCTGGCAACATTTATAAAGTGGGCGGGGGGGAACACAAATAACAGGCCCTTAAAAATTTTTTGGTAAAATTAAAAAGCGAGTACCCCTTTTTTTATATGTTTTCACCCCTTTCCCCCCTTATAAAAATAAAAGGTTTAATTTCCAAAAGATTGAAAAGCGCTGGTTTTTTTCAAATTTGAGAGGGATTTTAAAAGGGTTCCAAGGTACTTTCAAGGTCAAAGGGCGGGTTTCCTCCCCCCCGTATTTTCGCCCGAAACTAAACAACCACCCCTTTTGCTCAGAGGTAAGATGAAAAAATCGCAAAGATTAAATCATTTTCTTTAATTTTTTTTTTCAAAAAGCAAAAAATAACAAAAAGGGGCAGGGCCTAAAAAAGAAATTTTTCAAAAAATTTTTCAGAACACTGATAAGCCTGCGAAAAACCCCTTTTCATATTTAAAGTTTATACTAGCCGTTCTTTTCATCCCAAAAACATTTTTCATAATAAAAATATTTGTTTTTTGGGAAAAAGGGCAGAAAAAACTTTATCATCCCTTATTACGTTAAAATTTTCATTATCACATTATTAACATTTTTGGGAATTATTATTATTATTGGGAATATTATCATACCCTTTTTAATTATTTCAGTTTTTAAAAAATATTTTTTCAAAAATATTAAATAATAAAAAAACTAAAAAAAAAAATAGAAAAACAATAATAATTTCAAAAAAACACTTTATAATAATTATTTATATCATTAAATTTTTAATTTAATTTTCGGGATTACTGTAATTATTTTGCTATAATAATTATTTTTCAATTTTACTACCAGTAAAAAAAATAATTTAAAGATAATAATAACAATGATAAATAATAATAATATTATAAAAAAATTTTTATTATTATTATTTCCCTTTTTATTATTATTATTTAACTTATTTTTATTTTTATTATTGTTTTTTATTTCAGTTAATAAAAATTTTTTGGGAATAATACTAATAATAAATAATAATAATAAAATAATAAAAATATAATTTAAAATATTTAAAAGTAATAATGAAAAATAACAACAAAAAAACAACAGCAACAAAAACAACAAAAATAAAAAATAATAACAATAAAAATAATAATTTAAAAAAATTAAAAATGATAATAATGTAATGATAATAATAAAATAATGATAAAATAATAATATAATAAAAAATAATAAAAGATAAAATAAGGATAAAAGAATAATATTAATAATCATCAAAAAGGATCCAAATTCTTTTTTCTCAAATTTTTATCAGTTTGTCAGATTTAAAAGAAATTTTGGTAAATTATCATTTTACCCCAATAAAGCCAAAATCATCAAAAAGAATCGGAAAAACGCCCTTATCATTTAATTTTCATCATTATTACTTATCCCATCATTTATCAATTTTTTTTTTTTTTTTTTCAATTTTATCATTTTTTTTTTGCAGTTTTCATCTTATTTGCAATTATTGCCCGGTTTTAAACATATTTTTGCAAAATAATAAAAATCAACTAAAAAAAATAAAAGTAATAACAAAAATAATTTTATAATAAAAAGTTTTTTTAATAATTTTTTATATCATTTTTTTAATAATATCGTTATTACTGTAATTATTACTGTTATAAAAATTTTTGCAATTTTTACTCCCAGTAAAAAAATAATGATAATAACAATAACAATAAATATAATAACAATATTATAACGATTTTTATTATTATTATTAACTTATTTTTAATTATTGTTATCATTACATTTTATATTTTTGGGGGGCAATAATACTACTAATTAAAGTAATCATACTACTACTACTACTATTAATACTACTACTACTAATAAAAAACAGCAACAAAAAACAACAATAATAATAATAAAATTATTATAATCATGATAACAGTAATAATATTAATAATCATCAAATTTTTATCGAAATTCTCTTTATTCTCACTTTTATCATCATTATTATCATGATTATTAGAATAATGTAATAAAAATATTTATAACCCTAATAATTTCGAAAATCATAAAATGAATCGGAAAAACTTTCATTTTGGAGTTTTACTCTCAAAAGGCTATTTTTCGCTAGATTTTCCCGCTTTTCGACTTTCGTGATTTTTCTTTTACCTTTTTTATCATATATGGACACAATTCCTGTTATTATCATATTTTTATCATGATTTCATCATATTATCGTTATCATCATCATTATCATCATTCCCATCATATTATCATCATTTTTGAAATTATTATCATCATTATATCAATTATTATCATTATTATTGGGTTATAATATAAAACAGCTACAGCTATACTAATAAAAAAACTAAAAAATAATAGTAAAAATAGTAATAATTACAAAAATAACTTTTTTTTAATAATTTTTTATATCATTATTTTAATTAATATCATATTACGGTATTTATTACTGTTATTATAATTTTTTTTGCAATGATACTACCAGTAAAAAAAAATAATAATGATAATAATAATAAAAAATAATAATAATAATATTATAACGATTATTATTATTATTATTATACTTATTTATTATTGTTTTTATTACATTTATAATATATTTTTGGGCAATAATAATAATAATTTAAAAAGAAATAAAATAATAATAATAATAACAATAATAATAATGATAATAATAATAATAAAATAATAATAATAATAATAATAATAATAATAATTTTCAAATAGTAATAATTTTAATAACCCATCAAAGTTACCCAAAAATTTTTTTATCTTTCTTTTATTTGGTCATGTTTAAATTTTACAATTTTCGGAAATTATTTTCTTTAAATTACCCTAAAATTTGCCAAAATCATCAAATGAATGGAAAAAAATTAATTTTGCAGTATACTCTCAAAATGCTTATCCTTTCGTTTTTTGGGCCGCTTTTTTGGACTTTTGGGATTTTTTTTTTTTTAAACCTTTTTTTTATTACATATGGACAAAAATTCCTATCATTATAAATCATTATTTCTAAAAATTATCATCATTTTTAAATGGGATCATCATTATTTTTTTTTTATCATTTATCTTTCATTAATCATCATCTTTATTTTATTTTTAAAAAATTATTGCGTTATAATATATATTTTTGAAAACTATACTAATAACAACTATGTAACAAAAAAGAAAAAATAAAAAACAATAAGTTTTTAAAAATAATTTTATACCCATTTTTTAATTAATATGTTTTACTGCAATTATTACTTTTTAAATAATTTTTTTCCCCAAATTTTAAAAACTGCCAGTAGAAATAATAACAATTTTAAATTAAAAAAAATAAAAAATATTAATAAATTTTTTTCATAATATTAGTATTTTTTTATATCTTATTATTTTATTTTTATTATTATTTTTTAATATTTTTTTTGGCAAAAAATACAAAAAATTAAAAATAATAAAAATAATAATGAAAATAATAATAAAAAAATAATAAAATAAAAAAATAAAATGAAAGAATAAAAATTTGATAAAAATAATAGAAATAATAGTAAAATATTAATAATCATCAAATTTTTACCCAAAAATTTCTTTATTCTCAATTTTATCATCTTTTTTTTCTGATTAATAAAATTTAAATTTTTAAATTTTTTATATTTTCCCCTAAAAATTTCCCAAAAATTTCATCAAATGAATGGGAAAAAAAAATCATTTTGCAGGATCTCCCCAATAGGCAAAAACTTCGCAAATTTGCCGCTCTTTCCTTTTGGGATTTTTTTTTTTTTTTAACCTTTTTCATTATATGGGGAAACAAAAATTTCCCCCTTTTTTTATAAAATTTTAAATTATCATGTTTTCATCTTTTATTTAAATTTCGATATTTCTTTAATTATCATCATTATCATCATTATCATCATAATTATCTAAATTTTGGAATTATTTTCATAATTATTGCAATTATTTCATTTTATTGCAATTAGGGCATTTATAATTTAATACTTGTAAAAAATTACAACAAACAAAAATGAAAGTAATAAAAAAATAATTAAAAAAATAAAAAGGGGTTTTTCATAAAAAAATATTCAATCATTTTTTTAATTTCAATATCGATATTCCGGAAATTATTACGGGTTTTTGATAATTTTTTTTGAATTTTATATACCAGAAAAAAATAATAATACAAAAAAATTTTAATAAGTACAAATTTAATAAAAAAAAAATTTTTAAAAGATTTTTATTATTAAAACTTTTATTATTATTTTTTGATATTTTTAAATTTTAAAATATATTTTTCGGAAATTTAATAAAAAAATTAAAATTTAAAAATAAATAAAAAAAAATAAAAATAATAATAAAAAATGAAAATGATGATAAAATAATAAAAAAAATAATAGTAATAAAAAATAGAAATAAAAATGGAAAAAAATAATAATAGAAATAATAAAAATAAAAAAAAAATAAAAATAATAAAAAATGAAAAATAATAATAATAATAATAAAGGGGTAAAATTTGTTTTCCAAATTTTTTTTAATTTTCCCCTTTTATCATCATTATTTTCCCCATGTTTAAAATAGAATTGAAAAATTATTATCACCTTTAAAACCCTAAAAATTTTTGGCCAAAAATCATCAAATGAAGGGAAAAAAAAAACGTCTTTTTGCAGTATACTTAAAAGGGCTATATTTGCTAGATTTCCCCTTTTTTTTCCAACTTTTTCGTTTTTTTTTTTTTTTTTTTTTTTTAATTTATTTTGGGGCCCAAACCCCCTGTTTTTTATCACTTTATTTCAGGGTTTTATCATCATTATTATGGGTTATCATCTTTCCTTTTAATTTTTAATTACCCATCATAAATTATTGCAATTATTATCATTTATTTTTCCCAATTATTGAAATTTATAAATATTTTTTCTGAATTTATACTAAAAACACCTACAAAAAAAATATTTAAAAAATAATAAACAATAAAAAACCTTTTTTTATAATAAATTTTTTTTTTGGTAATTTAATGACAATAAAAAAAAAAATAATAATGATAATAATAACAATAATATTCAATAATAATATTTAACGTTTATTTATTATTTTTTAAATTGAAATTTTTATTTTTTTTTGGGTTATTTTAAAAGTTTTTTTAATTTTTTAGGAAATAATATTAATAAGAAAAAGAAATAAAAAATGTTAATAATAATAAAAATTTAATATAAAAATGATAATAATAATAATAATAATAGTAGTAGTAATGATAATCCCATTTTAATAAAAATTTAATCTAAAAAATAATTTTTAATAATAATAATAAAAAAAATTTTAAAAAAAAATAATAATGATAAAAATAATCCAAATAAAAATAATAAAAATTAAAAAAAATTGGTAATAAGGATAATAAAAGATTATAGAAAAATTTAATTTAACATAAAAAATGTTATCCAAATTTTTTTACCCCCGGTTTTTCTCATCAATTGTCATGTTTAATTTAAAATTTTCGGTTTAATTAATATTTTTCCCCTAATAATTAAAAAAATCATAAAATGAGGGGAAAAAGGCATTTTGCATATACTGGGAAAAAAATTTTTTTTGGCCCTGGGTTTTTTCCTGTTTTTCGACTTTTGTGATTTTTTTTTTTAAATTTTTTTTAATGAATAGGGAAAACCCAATTCTTGTTATTTATTATCATTATTATCGTTATCATCATCTTATCATTATTATCATCATCATTATCATCATTATTGAAATTTTTATCAATTATTGTAATTATTATATTATTTTGCAATTTTGCGTTGTTATATATTTTTTTGAACCTAACTAAAAAACGTAAAAATAATGATTTTAATAAAAATAATAATAAAAAATAATAACGTTTTTATGAAAATTTAATTTATATCATATTTAAATTTAATATCGTTTTTACTGAAATTTTTTTGTGATAACAATTTTTTTTGTAAATATACCAGAAAAAAATAATAATAATGATAATAATGGGGAAAAAATTAATATTAACAAAAAACATTAAAAACATTCATAATTATCATTAGTATACTTTTATTATTTTTAATTGTTTTTATTATTTTACAGTTATAATTTTTTTTGGCAATAATAGTAATATTAAAGAAATTTTAATAAAAATTAAATTTAAAAATAATAAAAATAATAAAAATAATAAATAATAATAAAAAATAAAAATAAAAATAAAATAATTATAATAATAGAAAATAATCATAATGGCAAAAATAATAATAATGAAAAAATTTAATAAAATAATACTTAATAAAATAAGGGGAAAATTTTAAAATAATAATAAAAATAATAAAATAATAAATTAATAAAAAGGATAATAATTTTGGGGGGAAATAATAGTAAAAAATTTAAAATCATCAAATGTTACCCCAAATTCTTTTTTTCCCCCTTTTTTAGGGAAAAACCCCAATTTCCCCTTTTTATTATATTTTTATTTAATAAATTATCATCTTTATTCTTTTATCATCATAAAAATTTTTCACCCTTTTTGGGAAATTATTATCATTTTTTGGAAAAATTTTTTACATTTTTTATTGTTTAAATTGGCAGTTAAAATTTATTTTTGAAAACTATACTAAAAATACACTAAAAAAATAGTAATAACAAAAAAATAACAATGAAAAGGGTTTTTTACCAGGAAAAAAAATAATAATAATGAATAAAAAACAATATTATCAAGGAAAATTTATTGTTTTTATTATACTTTTATTTTTTATTTTTGTTTTATTACAGTCATAATAATTTTTTTCGAATTTAATACAAAAAATTTAAAGTAAAAATTTTATAATAATAAAAAAATAATAATAATAAAAAATAATATTAAAAAAAAAAAATAAAACAGTAATAAAAATTTAAATAAAAAAAATAATAATGAATGATAAAAAATAATAAAAAATAATTAATGTAATAATAATGATAATAGTAATAAATTTAAAAAATCATCAAATTTTAACCCAAAAATTTCCTTTTCTCATTTTTATCAACATTTTTTGGCCCAGTTTAAATATTTTTTGGGGGTAATTTTTATCATTTTTTACCCTAAAAAATTCCCAAAAATTTTAAAATAAAAGGGAAAAAAAAAAGTAATTTTACAGTATACTTAAAAAGGCTATATTTGTGGATTTTCCCGTTTTTTCGATTTTTTTTGGGATTTTTTTTTTTTTCCCTTTTTTTTTTTTTTATTAATAGGGACAAAATTTCCCCCGGTTTTTTATCCATTTATTACCCATGATTATAAATAAATTATTATCGTTACCCTTTTTTTAATTTATAAACAATTGCAATTAATTCTCACATTATTGCAAATTATTATGTTTTTATTATTGAAAAGATTGCAGTTAAAATATTTTTTTTAAAAACTTTTAATTAAAACCCCCAAAAATTTAAGTAATAAAAATAAAAATTAACAAAAAAACGTTTTTAAAAAAAAATTTTTATACAGTTTTTTAAATTGAAAAGGGTTTTTACTGAAATTTATTACTGTTATAAAAATTTTTTTTTTAAAAATTTTTTTAAAAATCAGTAAAAATAATAATAATGAAAATTTAATAACAATAAAAATTTTTAATAACAATTTTTAAAAACAAATCATTTTTTGTAAATGTTTAAAAAAACAATTTTATAAATTATTATTTTTAACCTAGAAAATTTCCCAAAAATCACATTGAAAATGGGAAAAAAAATAGATTTTCGAGTATTCTTAAAAGGAGGGTTTAGTTTTCGCAGTTTTTCCGGGTTTTTTTCAAAATTTTGGGATTGTTTCCTTTTTTTTTTATTATAAATGGCCCACAAATTACTTTTAATTATCAGGGATTATTATCCATCTTTATCAACTTTATTACCACATTATTTCAGCTTTATCATCATTATACCCAACTATTTTCATTTTATTATCATTATCATTCCCAATTATTTGGGTTTATATTTTTTTTTTTTAAAAATTTTTATACAAAATAATAAACAAAATTAATAATACTATTTTATAATCAAAACTTTATCTTTGTTTTAATTATTTCTTTTTTTATTCTTTTTTTTACAGTTATAAAAAGCTTTTTTTGAAATTATACTAAAAAAAACATAAAAATAAAAACAATAAAAACAATAATAATAATAATAAAAATTTTTTAAAAAACTATTATTATTATTTTATCCTTTTACATCTTTTTTGTTATTGTATAGACTGTGGGGTTATAATAAAAAAAAAAAATTACCCACAAATTTAGGGTTTTTCTTCGGCACCCCAAAACCTCGTGCTTTAACCGGGGTGTCCCCTTGGAAAAAAAAAACTCTACGGAAACCTAAACTCGGGTTTTAAGATAGCCCCTTTAAAACTTTCCTCCCCCTTAATAAAAAGCTGGATGGAGGGAAAACTAGTTCGACCCCGACGGTCAGGGAGGGAAGACCCATCCTCTCTTGGGGAAAGAAGAGGCCAAACGGATGCCCCGGAGCCGGGGTTTTTTTTATTTTACATTTATAAAATTTTTATATAAAATTTATATAAAAAAATATATATTTTAATATATTTAAAAACCCATATATAAAATATTTTTATTATATATATATATTTTTTATATATATAAATCCCCTTTTTTATCTTTTTCGTGTTTTAGGGAAAGGGCCTTTATTAGCTTTAAATTATGGGGGAGCACCCTTTTCTATGTAGTGCCACATTCATCCCCCAGTGGGAGCTGAAAAAGGGGCCATGGGCTTGAGGAACCCGGAACGAAAAAAACTAATTTGGTTATAGCTTTTTAGTTTTTTTTTTAAATTATGTTTTTAGCATTTTTTAAAAATAAATTATTTTCAAAAAAAAACTTGTTTTTAAAGGGGGGATATTTTTCCCACCTAATGTTGGGGTTTGCCGGGCCAAAAAGAAAAAAAAAAAAAATTTCCCCAAATTAAGATTGGATCTTGTAAAATTTAAAGGGGTTTTCTTCCTTCGGGACAGGGGGTTTTGCAGGCGGGGCCCGGAAAGGCCCCTAAGGGGCTGTCCTTGTTTTTTTTTTCCCCCCTTTTTTTTTTTTTTTTTTTTTCGGTTTCAATTTACGGCCCCCCTTTGGGGGGAAAGGTTTTTTGGGGGTTTTCGAAAAACCTATTTTTTTTTTTTTTTTTGGGGGCGGGAGTTTTTCTCTAGAGAAACCCACAAGGGCGGGGAAAAATTTTAAAGGCTGGGGGTCTTTTATTGTCGAATGGCTTTCTTTTTTTATGGTTTTTTTAAAGTCTTAAAAAAAAAGGAACTATTTTTCATTTCCCCTTTTTTGTCTCGGGGTTTTTTAAAGGGATTGTTTTGTTTTAAACTTTTTAAATTTGGTGCCTTTTTATAAAAAATTAAAAGGTTCGTGATTTTTTTTTTCTATTTTTCTTAAATAGTTTAAGCTTTGCTGATTGGCCTGAAAGGGGAAAAGTAAATACTAAATGAGTTTTCTAAATTGGGCCGAAAGGGAAAAAAATATTTAAATAGCTTTGTAAATTGAAAAAAAAAAATTTTTTAAATTTTCCGAAACCTTTTACACTTTGGTAAAAAACCCCCGTGCTCGTCTCCCGTCGGGTTTAGGGGACTTACCATTCTTTTCTCTGGGTTGTTTAATACTTTTTTACCCCCACACACACTCCAACATTTGAAACATGACCTGTCCCTCATTTCCACAACACTTGATTACACATTACAACACTTGATTAACCTTCTACACCTACGTATTAACGGGTGGTGGCAGTGAGCGCTACTGATGACCATCTTCACAGCTAAGACACGATAATGAAAATTAAATGTCTTAAGGATCAATCACTACATATTTATACAGTTAATCATTTTTTTCAATAATACTAATATAAAAGTAAAATATATCATAATAATAATAATATATATAATAATATTATGAGAACTATTATTATTATTATTACGTTATTATTGTTATATTTTCGTTATAATACATTTTTTTTTATATATAAGCTAATATAAAGTAATAAAAAGTACTATATAATAATAATAATAATAATAATAATAATCTAAGTAATAATAATAATAAATAATAATAATGTAAATTTAATCAAATCCATTAATATCTTTTTTATCTATTATTGTCATGAATACATTTGATAATATTATCATTTACCCTAACTAATTGCCAAAATCACCATTTTGGAGTATACTCTCAAAGGAGCATATTTCGCTAGATTTTGCCGCTTTTTCGACTTTTGGGGATTTTTTTCCACTTTTTTTATATAAATGGACACGATTACTATTATTATCATGATTAATATCATCGTTATCATCTTATCATCATTATTATCTCATTATTATCATTAGCATTGAATTATTGCAGCTTTATAATATTTTTTTGCAATCATATTAATAATAACAACAACAATAAATTGTAATAATATAATAGAATAATAACATTTTATAATCATTATTATATATCATTTTATATTTATCGTTATTATTGTAATTATTACAGTTTTAATAAGTATTTTTGTAATTACATATATAAAAGCATGAAAATGCAATAATAAAAAATAATAACATTATTAAGATATTATTATTATAATTTATTATTATATTATATTATAATTATTATTATTATCATTATTGTTATTATTACAGTTTTAATAATTTTTGTAATAATACAAATAATAAAAACTAATGATAATAATAATAATAATAAATAATAATAATAATAATAATAATAATAAATATAATAATAAATTTTTTAAATTTCATTATTCTCATTTATTATCATTATGTCCCTGATAATAAATTTCTGAGAATTATTATATATTTCCAAAAACATCAAAGAAATCACCAAAAAACAGGGGTTTGGAGTATACCTCAAAGGGGTATATTTCTTTTGGCCGCTTTTTCGACTTTTGGAATTTTTTTTTTTTCCTTTTTTTATTATAAATGGATACGACTTTTATCATTATTCATATTATTATCATCATTATCATCGTTATCGTCATCTTATCATTATCAGCATTATTATCATCTTTATCATTATTATCGCAATTTTTCATCATTATTAAAATTATCATTGCAGTTATTGCAGCTATTACATTTTTTTTTAATTATACTACTAATAACGACAATAATAATAGTAATAACAATAATTAAACAATAAAAAACGATTTTATAATCATTATTTTTATAAAATTTTATTTATTATCATTATTATTGTAATTTTTACAGTTATAAGTTATTTTGAAAATTTTTAAATACTAAAAAAGTAATAATGGATTTCTCCTTCGGCAGCCCGACCTCGGTTAATAAGGCCCCC